>NC_141552.1:30500000-30642500 GCF_021556685.1 Rattus norvegicus
ACTCCCAATGGAAGGCAGGCACTCGAGAGCAGCCCGACCACACATACCCATCCATGTAGTCATTGGCTCTCTGTTCAGCAGCAACAGCCTTCTCATCGGGCTTGCCCACTCTTTCCAGGAAGCAGAGCGCTGGGTCTGCTCGGATAGTGTTATATTTTTCATAACCTGGAGGCACCACCAATTACAAAGATAGAAAACAGAAAGAGGTTGTGAAAATATGAGGATTCCTTACATGGAGAGTAATAATTTTCTGGGATTAAAGCAACATTATATTTAAGTAATACATGTTAAATATGCTGTCTTGAAATAGTCATGAAATATTACAGTCAAATAATACCATAAAAATTTTAATGTATCTGTTACAAAGGAAAAGAGAGGGAGGGCCCAGTGGTTAAGAGTGTTCTTGCTCTTCTAGAAGACCCGAGTTCAGTTCCTAGGACCTGTGTTTAATTTCAGCTCTGGGTGAGCCAACACTCTCTTTTGGATGACTTGGGCATTGGACTCACATGCACACACATCATTAAAAATCAAATCTTAAAAAAAATAAATCACAGTGACAGCAATGAAAACAGGGCTGGAGCAATGAGTCAACAGTTAAGATCACTGTTGTTCTTGCCCAAGCCCTAGATGTGGTTCCCAGCACCCACAGAGCAGCTCACAGCCATCCTTAACTCAGGGTCCAGGGATCTGGGGCCATCCATCCTCTGGCATCTGTACCAGGCATCATGTGGAGCACAAACAGACTTGGAGAAAAAGCATTTGAATGTATAAAATAATAATAAATACATCTTGACAACAACAACAACAACAACAACAACAACAACAACACCAGAATAAACTGACCACATACATAATTGCAACTCTTCTAAGAGAAGAGACTGTGTGACATTGACAGCCTAGCCTGTCACATATGTCACTTTCTCACGAGGATTTGAAGTGAATGACAAATTTAGTTTGACAATCTACAGTTTTAATGACGTGTGTGTGTGTGTGTGTATGTGTGTGTGTGTGTATGTGTGTGTGTGTGTGTGTGTGTGTACTAAAACTGTTAAGTGAAAACTAGTAAACTAAAAACCATGGGATTCCATTACCCACAGGAGGTACTGCCCCACCCCTCGCTCCTTACTTACCATGCTTAAAAACACCAATAAGAAGAGACTTATCAGCATCAAAGTCCCACCACGCAGCAGGAACCTCAGAATGGTCTGGCTCTGGTACCCAAACATCAATGTCACTTAAAAACAGCACAACATTATGAACTTTATAAATGTGTATGAAGGAGGCAAGAGGTATAAATGGTGTTAAGAGCAAAAAGATCCCATAGAACGAACTGACACTATGGTCAGCAAAGTAAATACATTTCAACAACGTCACTGTCTGCTTCTCGAAAGGCAGTCTTCTCACCCCTACCCCCAACCCCCCACACACAGAGCACGTCACCGGATGGTTATGGCAGTAAACAGCTTTGTAAAAAAGGTCTTCAGGTGAGAAAACTAGGTTCTGAAAGGTCAGAAGTGCTTTGTGCAAAAGGATGTCTGGCTCATGTCAAATCAGCTTTGCTAAGACCACACTTAAAAACTTAAGGTTTTTATTCATAATTTAATTAAACCATGCAAAGTACTATGTTAGTATTAATATAACTATTGCGATATAACATGGCAGTGTCACATTATTACAACCTTTGATAAAAACCATAATGTCTTGTCAGGTGGCAGTTTCTGTAAGAACAGGCTGATGGTAACTCAGGTCTACTCCCTCCTAGCCTGTGATACCATTCTCCCTGAAACCTTCTCCAAATGTATGGACTAAAAGATACATTCCTAATGTTTGATGACCAGCAAGTGTGTGTGTGTGTGTGTGTGTGTGTGTGTGTGTGTGTGTGTGTGTGCACGTGTGTCTTTGTCTGTGTGCATGTTTCCTGATATTCAGCAGTCAAAGGGTAGAAACTGAATGGAGTATGCTGCAGAAAACAAAATAGATTAAGACTTTTACTACTTCATTTCAGGAAACTATCAATTTTTAAAGATTCAGAGAACTAATCTAATACCATCTCTATCTTATCACTATCATTTCCTAAATTAATTAGCAAAGTCATTTATATCTCAAGAGTTAAGTGTCCTGGTAATAATTAAGTTCTATGCCAAAAGTTCTTTAATATGGCTGTTATATAAGAACAAGCTAACAGAGGCGTTCCTGGAGCAGCCAGAGAACCCTTCACGTGAACAGCAATAGCTGTGAGAGAGAAGGCATGGACAAAAAGAAAGTTTCCCCAGTGGATAAAGGATGATAGCAGCTTAGCACTGTGGGTCACAATTGTCTTTAGAAGGGTTTAGCCCACGGTGAAAACATGGGGACTCGACCTCTACAATGTCAGCACTGTAAGCAGATACTTCATTCTATCTTTGCAATGAAACAAACCAAAATTGAAAATGTTTTGACTGAGTAGAGAAATAGAGAGATATTTCTGATATTTGCTGACAGGAATCAGATATAGATCTCCTCTGAGAGATACAGCCAGAGCATGTCAAATACATAGGCGAATACTAGCAGCAAACCACTGAACTGAGAATGGGGTCCCCGTTGGAGGAATTAGAGGAAATATTGAAAGGGTTGAAGGAGCTTACAATCCCATGAGAACAACAATGTCAACCAACCAGAACTTCCAGGAACTAAACTAGTACCCAAAGAGTACACATAGACAGACCCATGGCTCTAGCTGCTTATGTAGCAGAAGATGGCCTTGTTGGGCACCAAAAGAAGGAGAAGCCTTGGTCCTGCCAAGGTTGGACGCCCAGTGTAGGGGATTGTTGGGGGGGGTGGCGGGAAGAGGGGGTGAATGGGGAGGGAAACACCCTTATAAAAGGAGAGGGGGAGGGGATTGGGGGCTTATGGACAGGAAACAGGGAAAGAGAATAACATTTGAGATATAAATTTAAAAAACAATAAAAAAGTTAAAAAAGAGATAACGAAACTTAGCTAAAGGAAATATTTATTTTTGATGGAGTTTCTAACTCAAAGGAGGAGAAAAGGGAGCAAATAGTGTCTCTTGCCTACCACTAGGTGGTGCTTTAAGTCCAGTTCATTGTGGTGAAAAGCTGGACCATGTTCCTGCTGGTGAAAGCATCAATCAGTGCACATACAGTCACGGTTCAAAATTGAGTGCCACAGAAGCATGAGGTGTTTGTAAACTGTTGGCAAAAGGACACCAGACAGACTCACACCTACTGCTGCTTTTTGCTGGTTCTTTATTATGTCTTGCTTTTTTTTTTTTTTGGAAGGCTGTGCTATGCTATTGAGGCCAGGATGATTAGAATTCACGATGCAGATTAGACGGGCATGAAGCTTTTGTTCATTCTACTTCAGCCTCCCAACTGATTGATTTCTCCCTTTGAAAATGATGTGATATTTACTTCACAAGGCCTTTAAAACCTTCCTTGGTTAAATCCTCCATTCAGAATGCATTCAGTACCAATAACTGCAGTGGATCTAACGGACGCCCTCGCCTTTGTAAAGAGACGTGCACCTTGTGGCTCCATGATGGATGGCTGATGCAGAGTTGGAGGGACAGAAAGACATGGTTAGTCCATGGAACTGAGGGAAAGGAGGGGCTGAGCAGAAAGAGGAGAGAAAGAAAGTGTTCTCATCAAGAGTAAGCAATCATGGCAAGTGTGTAGGCTTGAGCTAGTGATCTGAGAATATGAGAAATAAGGAGTTAAGCCACCAAGATGACAGTGAAAGCTAAGTGGTATGTGATGCGTAATAGTTAATCTCTAATGTCAAGTTGTGGACTCTAGAATGACCCAGAGAAGAGCGTGTGGGGTTGCTTTGATTAGGTTATAGAGGGAGGAAAGCTACTCACTTGAGTTGAGCACAGGTGCTCGCTACTCTCTGCTTCCTAGCTGAGAAGGAAACATGGCCAGTGGCTTCACGTTCCTGACATAAAAGAGCTTAGTCATGACATCAAAGGGGGTATTGGTATGGTAAAGAGACACTGTGAAGCATTTCATGTATAAAACTGTGTTTAAGGTGTGTGTGAGGGGAATGTAAACTTGATAAAATCCAAAGAGAAATAGATTTATTTTAAAAAAAAAAGAAAGGAATAATCAATAGAACATTAGGAAACCAATGTAGGGCAGTAGGTCAGTTGTAGCCAAAGCAAATGTAGGGCAGTAGGTCAGTTGTAGCCAAAAGAAAAGAGGCGATTAGTCAGCAAGTATTTACTGAGTGCTTAACAGTTAAGGAGAATACTCAGGATTGAACTAGGTCCTCAGGTGTTAGGCAAGGGCTCTACAGAAACTGATAGTCTTAGCCACAGGTGACATTGCATGAGAATACAGTGATCAATAAGAGAGCACTTAATTACAGTGAAAGAAGAAGTCATAAAATAAGGCATTAAAATAAATGGTTGGAGGCTACTAATGGTTGAAGGCCTACTTGAGAGGACAACATTCTGCTGACCTTTGAATTACACGAAGGGAAGGCTCTCTTTTTGTAATTTTAGTTTCATGTGTATGGGTGCTTTGCCTGTATGTTTGTCTATGTACCACCTGTGTGCTCTTGGTGGTCAGAGGAAGGTGTCAGATCCCCTGGAACTGCAGTCACAGAGTGCTGTGAGCTGCTATGCAAGTGCAAGAGTCTAACCTTGGGTCTTCTGGAAGAACAGACTGTGTGCGTAACTGCTGAGCAAAGTCGAGCCACTTGCATGGACAGCTCTTTGGGAGATCTGGACAAAGCATATTTGGACCAAAACAACACAGTGTGAGCTTGACCTGTTGGATGAACAGAAACAATAGCGTGGCTGGAACTAGAGTGAGGGACAGAACAAAGGGAATCAGAAATGTGTAGGCCTATTTTAGGTACTATAGCCTGGATTCTGCTTTAAGAGGATATTTTGAATAGATGTGCCATTACTTTGAAAAGAACTCACTCTAGCTGCTGTTTGAAGGGTAGAGTTTAGAGAGATTGTGGAGACAAGAATACTCAATGAGTAGGTCTCAGCAGAAATGTAAAAAGAGAATTGAGGCTAGACTAGAGACTTAGTAGACAAAAGGGGAGGTGCCCACGTTGGAGCATTTTTCATGGAGCTGAGGAGTTAATTCTCTTTCATGATGGAGGAAGAAGATTCAAGAATCACAGCAGTGGGATTCAGTATGGGGAGTTCTTACACATGGGAATGGAGGGAAAGAACTGGCAGGTACAGGAAGTAGCATGGATGCCTAAGAAAGACAATAATTTAAGAAGCAAAGAAAGAACAAAAAAAGGAAGGAAGGAAGGAAGATATATTTTTGTACAATAATGGAAAGATTAATTAGAAGTTGCTGATAAAAAATGGAAACAAAGAAGTAGAAACAGGAAGGAGTCTGTTGAGAAGGGGAGCGTTGAAACAGAGATAAACATTATGGAAGCTCTTCTCCTTTTTAAGGGAAGTGAGTAATATGAATACACGTATGTGAGATGGGGGGAGGATGGGGACCAAGGGAGGGAGGGGCCCAGGAAAGAAAGATTACTACAGAAGTAAGGTTCTTGAGTGAACAGTAGAGAAGGGCTCCAAGGCTGTGAATTAGCAAAGGAGAGGCATGTCTACTGTCACCTGAGGGTCAGGTAGGTAGGCACAGATGCAGGCCACTGTTGACTAGTTGTTTTCCTCTATGTCGCAGGGTTGTTTTTAGACATTGCTGGTGAGGTGGAAGAGTGCGTTGAGGAAATAGGTAAGGAAAAAAAGGAGCTTCTTAGCCAACGTGGTTAAATGGTCTGTTCATTTCACTTTTTCCCTAGCCATGTTGAGGTGCTTAGAGAAAGGCAGGAAGTAGGTAGATAGCTTAATTTCACCTAACCTGAAGTTATAATAGTTATATGAAACAATGAGATAGACAAACAGTGGGGTTGAAGAATTTAGTTAGTATTGGAGGGAATAAAATTAAATAACAAGGAAAAAAGGAGGGACATGAGAAGGTAAGGTCTAGTGATGAGTGTTGTGAAGACGCCAGGACGAAGTCAGACAGTTCTCATGACAAGTTCCTAAGCTTTAAGTGAGTTGGAAAGGCCGAGCAGTAACCAGTCACACGATAGGGATGACAGGATGGGTTGAGCCTACAAGTGCACATGTGACTGTACCACAAAAACAGGTCCAGAGCCCGGGAGCCCAGGGTGCTGCTAGGGTCTCATGTGGCTGCTGTAGTAGAAGAAAACAAGCAAAGAATGAGTACAGGAAAGTTCAGGTTCTACTTGGTGGTGGGAAGCTGAGGTTACTTCTACTCGACGGCTTGCTTACATTTAGTTCCTGAGAATAGAGGACTAAGTAAGTGGTAAGGTTTGTACAGGTTTAACACAGACACTGCAGAGACGAGAGAGACTGAAACACTGCACAGACTGAGGAAGCACAGTGAACCCAGACTGGTTCCTACTGGCATGTCCTTGGCATCTCATCTAAGCATGCAAAGTAGAGTCTCATTTCTGCTCACTGATACCATGAACTGCTTAAGGATGACTAATCATTTTGTTTTTACCTTCAGTGTTTCATAGCACCTGAGAGTTCTCTAAATAGGTCCGAGACTAGAGGTGTAGACTAGTAATAAAGCGCTTGCCTGGAACACACAAGCAAGCGCCCTGGGTTTGAACCGAACAATACAAAGAAAGCAAAATAACCCAGACCTTTCTGAAGAAATGAGTCAATCATTTATTTTATGAGTTTCTACCTGAATAGCATTCTGACTACATACAAATTCTTCCAATGACAACTCCCACATTTGTTGCATTTTATAACAGAACCAAGGATGAGAGTAACAGAGGAGAGGCAGGGTCGGATCCCTATGGCCTGGGACTTTCCTTCACTTACTATGTAATTTTCTGTCATTGTATAATTTTGGCTTCACTTGTTATTAAAACATTTAAGTTACCTTGCATCAACTCCATCAAATACTTTCTGACTCTCATTTCCAATGACTTCTTGCTTTAGATAGTACAGCATCCTTACACGAAGCAGGACTCTATGAATAGATAAACAGATAGATAAACAAATAAACAAATAAATCAGCCACCCACCCAACCAACCACCCAACCACAGGAGACAAAGATATAGGTCTAAAGGAACAAAAAGTCAAGGGTGTGGCTATCTATAGACTTTTGTTAATTTTCTGGTCTGTTTTGCCTGCCTGTTTGTTTGAGAGAATTTGCTATGCAGCTTTGTCTGGCCTGGAACTCACTGAGAAGAAAATGCTTGCCATGAACTCATGAGAGAAGTCTCCCACCATTGCCTTCCACACAACTGTCAGTGAACAGGTATGTGCATGACCCCTTGCTTATATAGAGTCTTTTAATAATAAAGTAATGACTGTATGTGCTCAAATAACCCTCGTTACTGATGCTACACAAAAGATACTAACAAGTCTTTACAATGGTCATTATTAAATGCCCAGGAAGAGACAAGTTTATCTGGAGATTAATTTCATTTGCTGATTAAGCTACACAAGACATCTCATGATGGCTTGAAGATGCCTCATGAAGTTGACAATGTGGACTGTGCTCTCACTAGACTCTATTAGCATCGGTGTACAGGGAACATAAGTGTCTCAAAGGTGCCCGCGACCCACTTGTTGCAGTGGTGCTTCACGTGCTTCTTGTAACCCTCATCTTGCAGGAGCTGCTCTGGGTTATACTTGCGAAGCCACTCTGCCTTCTGGATATCAAAGGAGCTCGTCTGAGTCTTTACTTTCTTCCCCTTTCGGCCCCGGGGCACAGGAGCAGAGAGGCCTGTTAAGATGAAAAGTAAATTGAAATGACACAGAACGTGTGTAAAAAGCTATGATTTGAAAGATGTTTCCAATGGAGGAGGTTGCTGGAGACTTTCTGGAGTTTCTGCAGGTTACATAGAAGCCTTGAGCACATTGCTGGTAATAGTGCTAACACAAGTACGATTAAGACACAATTCAAGATACCTTTTTAAAATTAAGTTGAATTTCGCAAAGTGAGACAACACTCTCTTTGGTGTCTTCTGATGCTGTAACTTACCTGCTCCTTTACTCTTGGTTTACTAGATCTGAGAAGTGTATTTATTCTCTTGCTCTCCAGAAACAGCTTTATTAATAACAGGGAATGGGTTAATCTTAAGGCAGCTAAGGTCATTTTTATGTCCTTGAGAGTTTCATCCGAATTTCTCCAATGAGTAAGAGAGTATCACTGTCTAGGCTGATCACATGTGCCGCACTCACTCAGTTTCTAGGATATGAGATCAACTACAGCTGAGTCTACACCCCTCTCTGCTCTGTCTACAGCTGAGTCTACACCCCTCTCTGCTCTGTCTACAGCTGAGTCTACACACCCCTCTCTGCTCTGTCTACAGCTGAGTCTACACTCCTCTCTGCTCTGTCCTCGGCTGAGTCTACACACCCCTCTCTGTTCTGTCTACAGCTGAGTCTACACCCCTCTCTGCTCTGTCTACAGCTGAGTCTACACACCCCTCTCTGCTCTGTCTACAGCTGAGTCTACACTCCTCTCTGCTCTGTCTACAGCTGAGTCTACACACCCCTCTCTGCTGTCTACAGCTGAGTCTACACACCCCTCTCTGCTCTGTCCTCAGCTGAGTCTACACACCCCTCTCTGCTCTGTCTACAGCTGAGTCTACACACCCCTCTCTGCTCTGTCTACAGCTGAGTCTACACACCCCTCTCTGCTCTGTCTACAGCTGAGTCTACACACCCCTCTCTGCTCTGTCCTCAGCTGAGTCTACACACCCATCTCTGCTCTGTCTACAGCTGAGTCTACACAGCCCTCTCTGCTCTGTCTACAGCTGAGTCTACAAACCCCTCTCTGCTCTGTCTACAGCTGAGTCTACACTCCTCTCTGGTCTGTCCCAGAAACCAGCAGTATATGAGTTCACGCCTACTCCTTGTGCATTACACTACATATGCTTATAAAATACTTGGCATGTTTCTGTGTCTGAGCTGTTTCTAGACCTTATTTCCTGCAGTTTACTCATGGGTCGTGGCACCTGCAGGGTATCCATGGTAACTCATGGATGGGGCTTTCATCCACCAGCTTTAGTGAAGTGAACTACAGTTGACCAGAGAGCTCATATTTATTAATCTGCAAGATTCACTTGTTTCACTCTTAATTCTTGAAAGTCACTAATGATCCAATTTTGACTACATTATCTGGTTTCTTTTATCTCATTGGTTAATAGAATGAGTAAATTAGAATAATGTTTCTCTTTTTCATTTTTTAAAATTACTTTTAGCATTCAAAATAATGCACTTCACTATGAAGAGCTGGGCGGAGTTTGACTGCGGTCAGGAGCTGTTCACTGTGGGGTTTTGCAGCCACTATGCTTAGCTTTGCACCTGACCTTTAGCTTTTGCCCTCGGACTGCCCTGGCTGGTGCACGCACTTCTTTCCAATCTTTACACCTCACACCACTGGTATTTTCCTCTCTCCAGAGAAGAGTATCAGTAAGTTTAAAATATGGCTCTAAGAGTCGAGGGTATTGGGGACCTGCCCGCCTTCAAGCAGTTGTAATCACAGTCTGTGTCTTCCCTGATGTCATGAATTCGTGTGTGGAGAGCATCGGAGTACTTGCCTTTTTCTACTGTAAGCTAAGACTTACCTCTTTCAAGGTTAATAAAGCTGTCAGCACTTCTCTTTGCTTCCATGTTAAAAATTTCATTCTCCCTATTTTTGAGGGTCCGCGCCTGTATTCTGAGTTGGATTATCTAAGCATACACACAAGCAGATGGCATGCTACAGTGGATCCCCACGCTTTGTTTTTATTGATCATTAATCCATGGCCAATTTGTTTCATCTATATTCTTTTCTTCAGCTGCTCATATTGTTTTGACATAAGTCAAAGACAGCTAAAATTTAATTCAAATCTTTCAGTTACCTTTTTCTAAAAGGTAAGGAGTCACAAGACATGTTTGGAAATGGAGTAATAGTTTCTTAATACTGCACATTCTAATATAAAATCGTCTAGTGTGATGGTTTGCATATGCTTGGCCCAGGGAGTGGCACTATTAGAAGGTGTGGCCTTGTTGGAGGAAGTGTGTCACCATGGGGGTGGGCTGGCAGACCCTCTTCCTAACTGCCTGAGGATGTTCAGTCTGTCCCTGGCTTCCTTCAGATGGAGATGTAGAACTCCCAGCTCTGCCTGCACCATGCCTGCCTGGATGCTGCCATGTTCCCACCTTGATGATAATGAACTGAACCTCTGAACCTGTAAGCCAATCCCAAAGAAATGTCCTTATAAAATTTGCATTGGTCATGGTATCTGTTCACAGCAGTAAGAGCCTAACTAAGACATTTAGTAAAGAATTTTTCCTAGATTGTTTGTCTCAGTCATGACATAAATTAAGGCCCCCAAATGAAATAGATTATTAAGACACATCTCTTTTACTTATAGTGGTTTTTTTCTCAGCTCTACTAATATTTAGGAATGGATAGTTCTTTATGGGCAAGAAATGTCTCCGTTTACCTGAATCTGCCCATTAGATTCCAGCAACATGCTCAAAGTTGGGGTGCACAGGCTCATCCAACTCCAGTAGAGACCTACTGGTTTACAGACAAGCTCCTGCAAGCATTCCCAGTCCTACTGGTTTTTTAATTTGTTAAAAAACCGAACTCTTCTATTCTATAGAGTTGATCAAACTTAATACCTTACATTTCCTTCTTTATTTTATATGTGGGTTTTAGGGGAAGACTGAAACCATATTTGCATGATTTTTTCACCTTTACATAAATGCTAGTTCCTCAAATTAATTAATAAGTCTCCTATACTTTTTCATCCAAAACAAATGCTTGTGGCTGTGCTATCTTGGAAGTCTATAATCATATCACAGTGTTTATTACAATCCGTAGCTGTTTAATTAATTTATCAATAGCCTCGGTCTGTCTACCCAGCCAGAATGTAAAGTTGTATACCTCGAGGATCTTCTATATTTCTTTTTATATCACATATACATTGAACAAGTATATATACTAGATAGGAAATAAATATTTTGTGATTCAGAAGAACAAAATTGTAACATAATTTTAAAAGCACCGTAATTTTTCATCTTAATAGAAAACGCAAATGTTTTATGGTAAAATGTAGCATATACAGAAATGAACACTTGGTTAGCAAAGCTGTGAGGAAATAGACTTGCATATGCCAGCGACAGCATTTCAGACAGTCACTGTGGACAGTGACCTAACTATTGCTGTGTCACATACTCCAACACGCATACTAACCCTGAGGAGTCGGTTATAAGCAGACTGTGATTCGCTACATCTGAGGCCTGAAAATTCTGTGCTTACAAGTCCTAGGAGACGGTATCTAAGGCACTAGAGAAAGATTTACCCACAGACAATAGAGCTTCTTATTTGTTTTCAGCTGCGTCAAACTGGAACTAGAAAGCCCATCATTAAAGGAGCTATAAGTCAAATTCTCACACTCCCATACCATGGAATACTAAGAAAAAACTGAGAAAAGAGACACAACTACATGCCTCCTGGTGATACACTGTGATGTCAACAGTCTGCAAAGTGATAAAAATTTAAAAGTAACATAAGCGCACCCACCCACCCACCCATCTCCCACAATACTGGCAGGTGCTGAAGTTTGGTTCTTTAGTATAAACATTGTTAATATTATCTGTATTATTTTAAAATTTTACATGAGAGTACAGTAAGTATTATTTATACAAGATCTTTTTTTTAAAGAAAACAAATATGCTTACCTAAGTGATTCTGTAGCTCACGAGTCTGGCCATCCTCAGTGGGAGTGATGAGATCCCATATGAAACCTTTAATTTTCTCGTCACCCCGATAGTGAACGAGGCAATAGGCTAAGAGGGCACGGCAAATGACTTCTACATCGTGCTCATTCAGCTGCCGCTTAAAACGGCCGTGAGACAGGATTTCTCTCCATCGGCCCCACCTGGTTAAAAAGGACAGTTCAGATAAAACTCACTTAAGTCTGAGCAAAGTCATACCTCATGCATAAAGGCCACGAGATAGAAGAATTCTGTCATTATAAAGTTTTACTAATGGTTTCTCTTGTGTGCAGAGCAAAGCAGAGTGGAGCAGTGATTTTGAGTATGTCTTACCCAGAGACAGATAATTACAGTGTGTTTATGCTTTGTGTTACTAAATGTGCACATGCAAGAAGGAGGAGCTTGATATGAGCCACTCACTGGAAACAGTGTGAGCGCAGAAGGAGAATACGAGCCACACACAGAAATTTGAGATACTTTACAGTAGATTTTATTGATTCTGATACTATTGAAAAATTTAAGTTTATAAATAGTATAATAAGTTTATATATAGTATATCAGAGTATTTAAGCTTGTATATAAATCCTTGAGGCAAACTTTAAACATAACAACTTTACCCATAAACCAGCAGGTTTTTCTCCACTCTGAAGCACTCTGTCCTTCCGTAGCCACCGGACCGGTCACAGGGTCTCCGGAGTTTGGGTTTTTCTTCTCCTTCACTCTCAGCTTCAGACAATTCAGCCAATTCGTCTTTTGTGGCACTAAAGGGTCTGGTTTGCTTCCTAATTCTTGGGGTATCAATAACCAAACTGTTCTGTAAAATTTAATGTCACAATTACGGAAGGTACTTTAACCATTTTTTTATAATAAGTCTTTTAATCTTCAATTTTTAAATTACAGAAACAACAAATAGTAGCAGAAAGAAAAACTGGGTAACTAGCAGACCTGCTACCCTAGCAAGTCATCTTAAAACACTGTATCTTAAAAGTGTTATGGGGGGGGGGTTGGGGGATTTAGCTCAGTGGTAGAGTGCTTGCCTAGCAAGCGCAAGGCCCTGGGTTCGGTACCCAGCTCCCAAAAAGAAAGAAAAAAAGAAAAGAAAAGAAAAAGTGTTATGGGGCTGGAGAGATGGCTCAGTGGTTAAGAGCACTGACTGCTCTTCTGCTCTTCCAGAGGCCCTGAGTTCAATTCTCAGCACCCACATGGTGGCTCACAACCACCTGTAATGAGATCTGATGCCCTCTTCTGATGTGTCTGAAGACAGCTACAGTGTACTTACATATATAATAGATAATTAAAAAAAAGTGTTATAATACATGGATAACTCATGTCATTATATTCATAGACTAAAACAGTTGGCATTTTCTATCATTAGTATAAACATTACTGTCCTTTTACAACAACCATAATATATTTTAGGCTCGATTTCAACTTTACAATTTGTTTACCTAAAGTTGATTAATAACTTAATTTGGGTTGCTTTTGACTTTAAGATAAATAGTGCTAAAGAAATCTTTTTGACCTCAGTTCATCTTAAAGACAAAAGAAAAATGAAATGTGCAGGAACTGAATTTCTGGTCAAATGTTTGATTATTTTGCATATCTAGAAACATCTAGGTAATACTGAACAAGATAATTATGCTAATATGTGAGGACAAGGCAGTGTCGGGATCCCTTTGGCAACTCAGTTTAGCTCATTCAATGTAGCTTGTGTCTGCTTCTCTACAATAGGTGCTATTGATACAAAGGTCATGAGACAGTTTCTGGTTAGAAGGAATCCCAAGGCTGGCAGTCAGATAAACGTGTTAAAAACAAATGCTACTCAGGATGTAATGTTTTACAAGGTGGGAAGAGTACAAAAGCTGGCTGGGAGTTAAGGTATAAAGAATTTTTAAAGAATTGAAATTTTGCAAGGTATCATTCTAAATAAACAAGGGGCCCCAAATGACATCAGATGCTTAGGAAGCCCCAGAGCAGAAAATAATACACAGTAGCAGAGGAAGCCAGGATCAGAGAATGCAGGTCCTGCTGTATTCTATTTTGTACACAGTGCTCTGCACTTACAGATAAGTAATCTTAAGGATATCTGCTATAAAGTTAAGAATTTTGTTTATCTAATTGACATATTTTAGAAGGCATATATTGAGAACGCAGATATATCCAGTTTGTATGTTTTAGAGATTTATTTACATATGTATGTTATGCATATGTGTGCTCTGTCTGCATGTACACCTGCATGCCAGGAGAAGGAGTCTAATCCCTCTGTAGACGGTTGTGAACCAGCATGTGGTTGCTGGGAACTGAACTCAGGACCTTAGGAAGATCAGCCAGTGTTCTCAATCACTGAGCCATCTCTCTAGTCCCTTTTTTTTTTTTAAACTAAAGAATCCATTAATTTTAAAATTCATTCAAGGATTTACTTGCTATAATTGTTATAATTATTATCATCATAGATTAGGGGTAGTTTTTACATTTTCCCATATCTTCTATATGGATTAGTTGAATTTTTTTTTGTAAGAAAGAATTGCCAATTTTCTTTTTCCCATGTTTCTTTTTCTCTTTTTCTTTTTAAATTATTTGTATTTGAGTAAATTTAAATGCATTTTTCTCATCATCTTTTAAGATTTTGTTGACTTTCTAGAGGACACTGTACAAGCTCATATGTGCGTGTGCTACAGACAGTAATCAGCCTGATGTTATGTTCATAAATACTTACTCTGCCACTGATGGCATCTAGATCTAGTTCTGCTTTTTTAGCCCATTTTTGCCAGAAGTTGGGATCATCTAAGGAAATATCTGTCCGGTTTCCAGATGCTACAAAGCTTGCCTGAAAAATATAATGAAGTTTTAAAAAAACTTAGACATTGAAAAGGAAAAACATTTGAAAAGAAACCATTATCTCTTTTCATTTACTGTTCACAGAATCTGAATTTGGCATACATTAGGTACTTAAGACATGTTCCAACACAGTGGCCTGAAATATAACGGCATTTGTTAAGGCAAAAGGTTTTTAATGCCAACATAGGCTAGACTTTAGAAGCAAAATTAAGCAAGTTACTACTGTGAATTAACTTGAAAGCTTTCAATAAACAAGGATGTTAATCTTCTTTATAGCAGGAAACTATATAAGACAGAGGCATGCTTTCTAAAATACTACAGGCGCATTAAGAAATTATGTTAGAATTATCCAGGTGTAGTGCCTCATGCCTTTAATCCCAGCACTAGGAAGGCAGAGGCAGGCAGATTCTCTGTGTTTTGGGCCAGCCTCATCTACTCAGTGGGTTTCAGGACAGCCAGTGCTGTGTTGAAAGACCCTGTGTCTCAAAGAAACAAACAAAAAGGGATAGCAAAAAAAGAAAAGAAATTATGGTAGAATTTAATTTATGGGCTAGTAATACAGTACTTGTTACATGTATGTAGTGTGTGTGTTGTGTGCATGTGGGGCCAGGGGTCACTTTCACCATCTATTTATGCTGAGACAGGAGCTCTCCTTTTACTCCGAGGTCACGGACCAGCCAGCTTCAGGGCTTGTCTTGGGCTGAGGGTGCAGGTGTGAGCCACTCTGCCCTGCTTTGCGGTTGCTTTTTAACCGAGTTAGATGGAGACCGGAACTCAGGCCCTCATGCGTGTATGGCAGGCGCGTTAACAATTGAGCCATCATCTTGGACTGTCTCATATGTTGAAGTTAATATAATGATTAACTTTTCTACATATTTACACATATACAAAATGTTTAACTTTTGTGTGTTTATGTATGTGTGTGAGAGAATGTGTACATGAGGGTATGCATGTGTGTGGAGGACAAAAGACAATGAAAGCTTCAGAAGCACCGCCTACTTCGTTTGAAGTACTTTCTAGCCTGAAGCTCACTAAACAGTCTCCGGTGGCTGCCAGTGAGTCACCTGTCACCGTGGTGCCAGGTGACAAGCAGGTTTGTGAGGCTTCTGGAGATGGCGCTCAGGTCCTTGTGCTTACAAGGTGAGCACTGCATCCCTAGCCAACCTTCTGTTTTGTTCCTGTCTTTATTACATATAATCTTTAGTTCCTAAAGTCCTCTTATTTCAAACATTTTCCTGCTTACTGGGTACAACTGTTTCTAGTGATCCCATGGATTCCGTTTTACTAGGATCAGAAGAGTACAGTAAAACATGTACGATCAGAGAAAAATGGAAGAAAAGGTTAACTGTTACAGGGTAGAGACTTGGCTCAATTAGTAGGCTGCCTGCAGAGCACGCTGAAACCAGCTTTGGTACAAGACAGCCTCTCTCAAAACAAAACAACCCCCCCCCCATGATTATTAGTTAATTTAGTATGTTTTAAGATAAAAACAAAAGACACAGATACATTCGGATAGTGCGATGTGAACACCACTCTGCCACATTTACACATTAGGACCCGTGGTGTCTGTTCTGGTGTCACCTTGACTACATCTTGAATTAACGAAAACACAAATGGCTGTCTGAGAACTCCTGTGGGGGAGTTTTTATTTTTTTAAATCGGATCATTTGCAGTGAGAACACCCACTTCTAACCCGGATCTTTAAAGTTTGCAGATCACTTTGGGCCACACATTTTTTCTGGAAGTCTATACAAAGGAAAGGAGAGAAGAAAGTTCTCCCTTTGCCTGCTTGTCCTCCCCTTCACTACAAGTCCACTCCTTCCCTGGCCGTAGAGCCACTTCGCCGTTGACTTAGCTGGACCATAGCCTGTGAGGCCCACCACTACATCCTCTTTCTGTATAGAGACTCGCTCGTTCTATAAGTTCTGTTTCAGTGGGTCTTAAGACCCTTTAATACGTTCATGTTGTGATGACCCTCCCACTCATAAAATCATTTCACTGATACTTCGTAACTCTAATTTTACTGTTATGAGTTATAGTGTAAGTATCTGATATGTAACTGCTGTGGGGGTTGTGACCCACAGGTTGAAAACCATCATGCTATTGACCCCTGACAGCCCCTTATTCTGTGTCGTTACCTTAGCAAATGTGGACCCGCGTCCTTCTGATTCGATTGTAATAGTTTTTGTTCGGCGAAGCAGAATCTGGTCGATGTCTTCTTCACAGAACTTAGAGCCTTCATCTTCCTCCTCCATAATGGCGCCATACGCCCCTCTTCGAAGCAGGTCTTCTATTTCTTTTTTGGAAAGCTGCTGAATCTAAGTAGAAAAGTAATTTTAGAAGTGATAGTATTTTAAAAGTCACAAAATGAAATATGGAATTACCCCTTACAATACTAAAAAACATGCAATGTCTTATTTTGGCCTTGGCCCACATGTGAGAAAAGATTCACTAAAGTACTATATTGAAAGAAAGCATTGACTATTTTTTTGTTGTTTAAAGGATACGATTTACCACTTGACTAAAATGGTGTCAAGTAAACCAATGCCTAAGGGCCAGGTCATTTCCATTATAGCACTGTGAGTCTACATTAATCAAAATGCCTAAGGCAAAACCCCACAACATGACAAGGACATCCACAACCCATGATTAAATAAAAGACAAAGCCAGTGATAAGAACTGGTAACTTTTAATATGTAAAAAGATTTATGAATTCTATGTCCTGGGAAGATGGTAAAACCTTTCTGTCTTGGAAAGATTCTTAAGGTCTGCAGTTCTGAAGCCACACAGACAGAACAGACAGCAGCCAAGGCACTAAGCATCTATCCATCTGCAAATGCTCTTGTGCACAGGATGACATTAGATGGTCCTCGTACACAAAACATGAGGGGGACAGACAGCTCCGAGAGAATCAGTAAAGGAAACACAGATCCCCATGGAAACAAAAAGTATACGTACACCACTGACATTACTGTCTCTTCCGCTCATGCTCTGCAACACAGCTTTATCGAGGCCCAGTTTCAAGCTGGCTCGGTCAAACATCTCTCTCTCATAGGAGTTACGAGTCACTAATCTGTAGACTTTAACTGCTTTGTTCTGACCAATCCTGTGGCAACGAGCTTGAGCCTACAGAAAAGGAAAAGTTATAGACGATCTTCCAAAAATTCATTGATAGTAAACTTGAGAGAGCAAGAAAGTACATGGGAATTTTTTGATTTGAAGGAGGAATAATGCCACAATTGGCAGTAAATTAGATTTTAAGACTGTACTTACAGATTCCTTATGGGTCATTATGATTTAGATTAAGTTAATCAATGCATTTATTTTTCTGTGTGAATGTGTGTGGACAAGGATGTGACAAGGATCACAGACAGAGGTCAGAGGACACCTTTAGAGAGAGTGCTCTCCTCTCGTGTGGGCCCTGAGGACTAAACTCAGGCTGCAAAGCTTGGCAGCAAACATCTCCATCCACTGACCCCTCCTGCCAGCCTGGATTATTGTATTTTAATGAGGATATGGTTTGCCAACCTATGAAATCCAAAATCCTAGCTGAGTATGGTAGTTCCTATCTGTAACCTCTGCATTTAGGAGGCAGAAGCAGGAGGACTTTGAGTTTGAGGTCTGTCTGGGCTACCTAGTGAGTTTTAGATCAGCCTGATCACAATACTAGGAAACTCATCCCTATCCCACCTCTAACACTCCTAAAACAAACAAACAAACAACAAACGACAAGAACAAACAAATCCAGAATAAACAGGAAATCATGAGGGCTGTGATGGCACACACTTTTGAGAAGTGGAGGCAGACAGACCTCTGTGAGCTAGCCTAGTCTACATAGTAAGATCCAGACCAACCATGGATACAGAGTGACTCAAAGTAGAATAAAATATTTAAAAATATAATAAATAGGGGTTGGGGATTTAGCTCAGTGGTAGAGCACTTGCCTAGGAAGCGCAAGGTCCTGGATTTGGTCCCCAGCTCCAAAAAAAAAAAAAAAAAAAAAAAAAAAGAAAAAGAAAAAGAAAAAGAAAAAAAGAAGGAACCCCCCCAAAATATAATAAATAAAATATAGTAAAATTGTAAAAAGCTGAACATTTTTGAGCACAAATAATGAAATGGTGAGTGGAAATGTCTATACTTGCACTGGTGTGACAGGCTAGTCAAAATCCACACTTATATGCTATATAAAATTCCCTCCAGTTATGTTATAAAGTGTACTTGAAATAGAGATGAATTTCAATATTTATATTTGGGCCCCAAGATTTTATAAATCTTACAAAATATAAACTATTTGAAACTTAGAACATTTCTGGTTGATAAAGACTATCCAAAATGGAATTTAAAAACCCTGACCTGGGGACTGAGGTGACTGTGGCCTCAGGTGACTAATGAAGAGCTAATACCATTACACTGTGAGAGGTGGGAGCAGGAGGCTGTGGAGCTTTCTGGTCTATTCCGAGTTCCTGCCAACCCTTTCCTGGAGTCCACAGGACATGCAGTCTATCTCCTCAGCACTCGCCCATTCTGCTCACCTCAAGGGCACAGCTAGTCAGTTAGAAATGCTGGCCATGTGGATGTAGACCTGAGGCCGTAACCACTCAAGAGGCTGAGACAGAAGCTCAGCCTCGAGGCCAACCTGGTAAGGCCTCCATCTCAAGGGAGTAGATGGGCTAGGAGCATAGCTCAGCGGCACAGACCTGGCCTGGCATGTACAGTGCAATGGAGAGATAAAATGAGTAACTTCTGCAGATATTGATGCTGTGCTCGCAGCTAAGAACTCTGGACAGAACACAGTGGTGCAGACACTGTCTGCTGTGCTTGACATGGTGATGCACTTTTGAGTGCAGAGTGGGTACAGTTAGTGCAGAAGACTCATTACATACAACAGACCCCATTAACATTTACTCAAGGAAGGGGGAGGAGCTAATATGGCTGCAGCCCTCCCCAAGGATCTACAGGCAAACCAAGCTGCTTGAAGCAATTCACAGAGGCTCCACTCCTGCCTGAAGATTATAAGCAAGTTAAGGTTGCTGAGGGAGGAGGAAACATTTTCTTCTCTGGTATAGCTACTGATAAGTTGCTTATGATCCTGTAGATCACTCCTCACCCATTAAATTTATTGTATCACTAAAAACAAAACAGAAAGAACTAAAGATAGAGGGGTCTGGTTGGAAGAAGAAAGGGGCCAGCGAGGGAGGAAGACAACAGAGAACACTGGGGGATGAATAAAACCAAAACATACAAAACACTTTATATTCCCATGCATGAAACTGCCACAATGGAGGCATTAGGCATAATGTATGCTAATTAAAATGAGTGTGGAAGAGACACTATGTAGCCTATAAAGTGAAAAATACTGTGTCCTCTATGAAGTGGTTGATTTAATCTATGCATTAATCTTGGACACATTTCTGATATTTTGAACTAGATTACACAAAAAACAAGCAATTTAAAATGTTATGTTGGTGTAGGAGCGATGGCTCTGTGGTTATGAGCACAGGCTGCTCTTGCAGAGGACCCTCCAATGTCCCGCTATGGCTCACAACAATCCCTATCCAGTTCCACACGACCTCATGCTCTCTTCTGAGAGCACAGGTGCTCACGTGGTACACCTACATACACAGAGGCAAACATTCATACACACAATGTAAATCAATCTAAAAGGTTGTTTCTATTAACCTTAGTATATTCTTAATAACTTATTATATTTCATAGCTATTCAAAGTATCACTACAAATTACAGAATTATTAAGACTATCATGAATAAAAAACAAATTTTACATATAATTTATTCTCATTTCATATCCCTTCCTAAATACATGTTTTTAGCAGCGTTTTGGCCTTTCTGATCACTTGTTGTTGAGATGGTAAGTTATACGTAACCCTGGCTGTCTGGGAACTTGTGTAGATCAGGTTAACCTTTACCTCTCAGAGTTCTGCCTGCTTTTCCCTCACAGTGCTGGATGGAAGACATGTGCAACCACACCCAGCCTCTCATCACTCTGCTTGTGCGTGCGTGCGCGTGTGCGTGTGTGTGTGTGTATGTGTGTCCCATGCACATGCCTAGTATTCTCAGAGGCCAGAGACAGGATCAGTTCCCATTGAACTATACAGATAAGGATTTCATACGGCTGACAAAAATTAAACAGGGGTCCACTGGAAGAACTGCAAGTGATCTTAACCACTGAGCTATCTCCTGACCCCTGAACATTCTAATATCCTTATTTCTATGAAGTCCACTGCAGGCTTAGCTTTCCTGCCTTCAGTGTCTACAGAATTTTATACACAGGTATATTATTGCTTGGTTTGACATGTACTATGTGATGCGTATGTGACATTAGGACAAGCACGTAAATTCTGAAGTTTTAATCTTACTGTAAGTCTAACGAGAGGCAGAGTGAAGTCTCTTACGTTTATGACCTTTTGGGAAGGTGGAGATGGAACCCCAGCCTAGGACTTCACTCTTAGAGGGAACCCCTTTTTCCCCAACATATTATTTCATTACATTATTATAGGGTTTTGTTTTGTTTTGTTTTTAAAGCAAAGCCTCACTATATGGCTTTGACTGGCCTGGAACTGGCTACATAACTCAAGCTGGCCTCAAACTCAGAGCTCTCCCTGCTTCAGCCTCAGGAGAGTTGGGATTAAAAAGCATGCATATACTTCTATCTACCCCCATACTTTAAAGAAGACAAATATTGTATTCAATTATTACATAATTTCATAAATTAGTAAGAAACACTAAAAGGTGTCTTTTATTATATTTTATTATCATTAAGTGATAATTAAAATAAGTTCATTATGCAGAGGTGTTTCTTAAAAAAACATGTTAATCTGTCTGTATAAAAGATGAGGATCACCAAAAAAGTAACATGGATTTAAAAAAAAATTACCCCCCTTGTTAGCCAAAAAATGTATTACCTGGAGGTCATTTTGAGGATTCCAATCAGAATCAAAAATTATGCACGTATCAGCTGCAGTTAAGTTGATGCCCAGACCACCAGCTCGGGTGCACAGGAGGAAAACAAATCGATCTGAATCAGGCTTACTAAATCGATCTATAGCTGCTTGTCGAAGATTTCCTCTGACTCTACCGTCAATCCGCTCATATAAATATCTATTTAAATGAAAAGCAGTAAGGTTAAATGTTGGGTGTAGTGAAAATGAAGATAGTCTATCAATGGCAAAGTCATCTTCCCTACACCGCACTGCATCTGGTACGCAATTAAAAATCAACAACATTGTAAATAATTTTTACATTTGAAAACTCATGGTAACATAAAGATACAAATGTCTGCATTCCTAGATGCACATATTTTACATGGCTAGAACCACATTTTGGATCCTGGGGACTCTAGCTCAAGGATACAGCATGTGCATACTGATTTCTGTGACAGAGCAGAAACACCAATTTGATTTACAAAAACAAACAAAATAGAAAATTTACATAATGAAATACCACTCACAATAACTAGGCTGCTAATGTCATCCTAATGAACACTTTGACCGACTACACAGGAAACTGTGAATGTCCCCCCATGAAACCCTCTCAATTACTAGAGCAGTGTCTGCGGAGGACACTGCAATGCTGCACACGTCTCTATGGTCATTATACAAAGCAACAATTTAAAATGTCTTTGACTCTTTCCCATTTACCATCCAACTTTTTTGTTTGTTTGCCTTTATTTTTTGAGATATGGTTTCTCTGTATAGCTCTGGATGTTCTGAAACCAGGCTGGCCTTGCACTCAGAGCTCTGCCTGCCTCTGGCAGCCGAGTGCTGGGATTACAGGCGGGCACTGCCACTGCTGGCCAACTTTTTAACTGCAAGACATATGCATACCATTTCAGAGGCTGTCACGGGGCTCAAACAGTACTTATGCACTATGCTTCCTTCCTCTCCAGTGTTTCAGTGTAAAACAGTGTAACTTCTAGTGTTACTCAGGATGTTAAAAACCCTGGGGATTTTACATAAAATCCACCATTTTGAAAACTGTTTGCACAGATTAATCTCCTCATAAATTCTTTATACAAAACAATCAAGAAAATAGAGAGATGCTCCCCAGTTAAGAGCTCAGGCTGCTTTTTGAAAAGACCTGGATTTGATTCTCAGCACTCTTCCCCATGAGGTGTTTCACAACTGCCTCTAATTCTAGAGCTCCCTCTGGCCTTCTTGGGTGTCTGCACACATGTGGTGCTCATAAACTTATACTGACACAGATGCATATGCATGACTAATGAATAAATAAATATTAAAAAGAAAATGTGAGAATCTTTAAAGGCAATATTGTGATGTAGTAGTCTTACGTGGTGTAAATTTGCGAGCAACACACACTTAGTGTGAGTTCATGTGAGTGGAAGGCACTGCCCAGAAATGCAAGGCCCCAAATTCAAGCCTCAGTGCTGCGAGGAGGAACAAAGTCACAGCGGAGCCTGGAGGCTTTTCCTCAGTTGGAAAGTGCTTGCTATGCACACGTGAGTGAGGACCTGAGTTTCAATCCCCAGGCTTTGTGTAAGAGTGACATCCGGGAACAGTGCCATGTGCCTGTGATCAGGGCTGGGAGGAGGAGACCAGACGATCATTGGGGCTAACAAGTCGGGCATTCTAGACAATCACTGAGGTATCCCCCAACACACACACACATCGCATACGTAATAGACATACCACACAAAGTAACCAGCCACAACAGTGAGCTACATAATCATATAATATCAACTAATATGAACTTTTACTTAGGTAAAGTGATCAAAGTCTTTCATATTAAAACCAACAGTTGAAGCCATTAACCCCAGCACTGCAGAGGCAGGAAGATCTCTGAGTTTGAGGTCAGCCTGTCTACAGAGTGAATTCCAGGACAGCCAGGGCTACACAGAAACCTTGTCTCAAAACAAATAAATAAATACAAAAATGAAGAAAATCAAAATCAAACTCAATAGCTGAGATTTCTGATTTCCTTTTATAATATACTGATATGAAGTTGAATCTCTGATATTCCCATAAAATATCCTATATATGCTATACTTGTTTATATAAATACTGATTAAGTTAAATTCAATGCTTGTATTGTCATGAACCAAAAACTGAAACAAAATAACAAATCAGTATTAAACAAACCAGAAAAGACTGAAGTATAAAAAAGCTTTAATTATCTCAATGAAGTAAAACAGAAATAAGAACATCCCCCAAAGTCTATGAAGCAGGTAAACACACAGTGCTTTCGTACCTTTTATGGATAAGGTAGTCTTCCAGGATGTCAAGGCAGCGAACCATCTGAGAGAAGATGAGCACTTTATGACCTCCAGCTTTCATTTTGGGAAGTAACTTATCAATGAGGACCAATTTACCAGCAGATTGGATCATTGCTTGCAGATGAAAATCAGAGGCAGATGGATTGTATGTGTCTCTAAATTCTCCAATTATTTTCTCCTCAGCACCTGTGCAAGAAGGAAGCCGTGAAAAGAGCAATACAAACTCTCCAGCAGGTTCTGGCTGCTGGGTTAAATCAGAACTGGGACTCTTCTGGACTTCTGTGATGTATTAGATGTATTAGATGTTTAGATGTATTAGAACTGGGACTCTTCTGGACTTCTGCTTTTATTAGAATTATTTAAGTTTGTACTAACCCTCCACTAATGCGACACTGTTAATTTCATGAAGATATAGATAACATCTTAAGTGTCTGTTAAAGTGTTACAGATTTTTATCTGCTAAACAGAGCTTCTAGGAAAGAACAGAACTGCAGGTCTACATGGCATGGCAGCTCCTGGAAAACTGAAGCAGAGGGATGGCTGGGAGTCTGGTCCCAGCCAGGCATTGCAGCAAGACCTTACCGTGTCCTCCTAGCACCCTAAATCACCCCAAAACTGAACAAAAGAAACAAGAAAGCCCACAAAACCAAAATAAAACAATTGTAGCTCTAAAGTAAGAAATAAACCTATACTTTTAAACATGCATAAATTTTTAAACAAATGGTTAATGTTTTTTTATAAAAAAATCTTAAGTTTGGGTATAACCAAAGGATGATTATAATTGATCTGGATATGAATGTTAACCACCAAAATAAGGTAACAGGAAAAGATCAAAAAGGAAGCCCTGTTAAGTCCTTGTTACACTTCCTTCTGACTCTAGACAGGAATCAAGGGAGCTTTCTGTGTTTTTTCCCTTAGCCATGACAGTATAAGGTGTCCACAACACTGTCAGTTATCTAGGATAAGTGAACAAACTCAGGCATTTGTACAGAGGGAGCACTGGTGGAGAACCCAACAGGACCATACAAAGCATCCTTTTTAGGACAGCATCTGAGGTACTACCTAGAGTGTGAAGTAGACTGGAAGGGAACCAGGAAAACACTGTCAATGCAGACACTTAAAGATGTATGTCTGTATGAGCACTGACGAGAGGATTCTCCGAGACAGAGTGGACTCCTAACCTAGTGACTTGCTGTGCTCAAACTGGAGTCCCACTGCCTGATGCTGAGATGCTTGTAAGCCCTCAGAACAGCATAAGAAAGCAGTAATGCCGGGAGCTGCAAACAGGAGGGCTCTGCTTTTTGTGGACTTTGTTGGAAAGGAGGATGTCTGTTGTGATTCCTTTCAGCTACCTTTGATAAGATACGGGTGATTGCAGCATTTCCTGAGCTCCATCATGGTATTGACCAAGTTAGGTACATTAGTTTGTCCAGCTCCTTTGGATAGAAACGAGAAGTTCTTCTCTAAAATAGCCCTGTAGTATTTCTTTTGAATGTTGGTCAGCTCTACTTCAATAATAGTCTCTTCCTTCGGGGCCAATCTCTTCTCCACGTCTTCTTTCAGTCGTCTCAGCATCATCGGTTTAAGGATAGCCTGAAGTTTCTGAACCTGAGTAAGCAGGAGAGAGATCAGAGGTGCGCCCAACTATCAGAGGACGCACAATAAGAGATTTGCACTGATTCACAAACCCCCTGCAGTACCTGCTCCTCTGTCTTCAGATCTCCAAACTCTTGCATGAAGGTTGATTCAGATGGAAACCTTAAGGGTTCGAGAAAGTGAAGAAGGCTGAACAGTTCCTCCACTGTATTTTGGAGAGGAGTGCCAGTCAAGAGCACCTTGTGTTCCTACAGGAAACAGGAACAACTAAGGAGATGCCTTGGAAATGAAATGAAAGCTGACATGGTAATACAAGTTCACAACTGTTCACAAATGGACTCAAGTGTAATAATGCTCCCATGATACTCAGAATGTATAATTCAGTAAATTAAAACCTTTTTATCAGGCTTGCAATTTACCACTGCCTATGTTGTTGTTGTTGTTGTTATTAACCTATTTGTGGGTGTAAAAGTTCTAAACAGGTATTTTAGGTGTTTCAATGAACAAAACAGTTATTTGTCTCTTTGAACTCAAACATCATTGTGGAAACTTGGGAATCATTTTTGGAATCTAGGTATTGATACTCAGCTCTTCACAGAAAAGCAAACTGTTGAGTCACTGAGGTTTTACAATCCAAATAAGTAGACAGCTGATTGGAATATACTTCTGATTATAGAACTCCATCAAAATTTAAGAGAAAATAAGAATTTTAACAACATACTAAAATGTGATTTGATAATAATCCCCAACATATATTTTCATATCTCCATATATTTATATCTAAATAATATCTATATCTATATATCTGATAAGAATTGGTCTCAAAAGACAGACAAGTAAATGTAAATATTGGAGTTAGGAGTTGAGCTGGGGTCCACATACATAAGGAAAAGGAGACTCTAATTTTTACTGGGTGTCATTACGCTGATTTGCTCTAGTACTGATGCACTAATTATGCGAAGTAATTTTAAAAATGTTACACACGTTTGCATGTTAAAGAAGCAAACATGCAAATAGGAGTCTGATCCTAAGAGCCTCTACTGTTATTTAGAGTAAACACCATGAACATGGAGTTGGCTGTTTCAGCTGGTAAAATGGCGCAGGGGTGAAGTGTTTGAAACCTAGCAGGGAAGCCCGAGTTCAATCCCTAGAATGTACATGATGGAGGAGAGAAAGAAGTCATCTGGGCTGTCCTCTGATTCTATGTCATGGAGAAAGAGACTCAGTTTTCTATCATAAATGACATGAGAAGTTTGGGGAAATGGCTTCCTGTTAAATTATTTCATTTATTTTTTGAGATAAAGTAATAATTACACCATTTCCCCATTCCTTT
Organism: Rattus norvegicus; assembly: GCF_021556685.1. Taxonomy (NCBI): domain Eukaryota; kingdom Metazoa; phylum Chordata; class Mammalia; order Rodentia; family Muridae; genus Rattus; species Rattus norvegicus. The sequence continues at coordinate 30,526,757 of NC_141552.1, forward strand.
TCCTCCCATGCCCCTCCATGCCCTTCTTCAAATTCGTGGCCAACCTTTTCCTTACACGACTTACTCATTCTATACAATGCTCCTTGTATGCGTGTTGTCTGGGTTGACCACTTGGTACAAGAGAACTGATTGCTGTGCTCTTCCCTGTGGAAGACCATTTCTCCCACCCTCACCATTCTTCAGGTGCTTGAGGCCTGGGGTCCTTCCCCATCTGCTTTAACATGCCTACTGTGGTTCTTGTTCAGCTCACGTGTGGGCAGTCATGTTGGTTGTGTGGGTGTAGCTCCTGGTATTCCTAGGAGACACGCAAATGCCCTGTTCCTCTGGCTCGTAAATTGTTGCAGTCCCTGGTCCACATTGATCTCTGAGCCTCGGATTCAGGAGTTCTATTGGAGATGTATGTCTGTTGGGACTCCACAACTCTGCATTTTGATAGGTTGTGATTTTCTGAAATGGTCTTCATCTGTTACAAAGAGACTTTCCTTGATATAGCAGGAGAAATGGCTTTTTATAAAGGAATTTAAGGTTTCATATTTTGTGGCCTTATTTTCTTTTCAATGGTTCATAGCTACATGTTTCACTTCTGATTTTTATTTTATGAGTGTGGGTGTTTGCTTGAATGTATGTGTACCGAATGCAAGTCTAGTACTGCATAGGCTAGGATAGGTCGTAGGATGCCCTGGAGCCAGAGTTGGTGATGGCTGTGAGCCTAGGTGGGTGCTGTGAACTGAACAGGTCCCCTGCAAGAGCAGCACGTGCTCATAACCGCTGAGCCATCTCTCCAGGCCCTCTTCTTTCAATTTTATAAATAATTAAATCTAATCTTAGAAAGTGGTACAGTTTTATAACAAATGCTAATTAAGGCCAAATAAACACAATATCTCAATTAGCAAGACAGGATTAAAAATACCAGTTCTATAAAAATTTAAAACAATGTTTTTTTTTCTTTTTTTTTTTTTTTCCGGAGCTGGGGACCGAACCCAGGGCCTTGCGCTTGCTAGGCAAACGCTCTACCACTGAGCTAAATCCCCAACCCTAAAACAATGTTTTGGCATTAGTTTTGAATCTCCATGTCCTTTACTACCTAGTAAGGAAACTAAGTCAAAATGAGACTTTAAGTTACTTACCAGATTCATGAGCTTCAAACCTTCCAGGAGTTTACAATTTTTATTTTTTAACCTGTGTGCTTCATCAATAATCACGCATCGCCATTCAATTGCATTAAGTTCTCCACAGCCCCCAAGAATCATTTCAAAGGTAGTGATTATGGCTTGGAATCGATATGCTCCTCGAATGATGCGCCCCTAGAAATCCCCAAACCCAATACACAGGGAGACTGTCTTAATTTCACTTTGTATTACGGCATAAAAGTAGAATGTGTTATAAACCATTTTCCATTGATATTTTTACATATACACACTTAAACAGTGTCATTATTAGAAACATACCATATACCTATTCAATGACACTGCCAGAAAGCCATCCCTTTGAGGCTGGGAAGAGAGCTCGGGTAAAGAGCTTTTTCTGAAAGAACCGCAGGTCAACCCCTAACACCTACATAAAAAGCCAGCTCAGGGTGGCTTCACCATCAGCTGGAGTCAGGAGGAGGCCGGGAACAGAAGACGAGAAACAGTCTAGTCTAATTGAGCTGCAGGACAAAGAGAAACCTTGTCTTCGAAGGTGAATGGAGTTTCTGAGGATGAAACCCAAAGTCAGTCAGTCTCTCTCTACCCCCCCCCTCTCTCACACACACACACAGACACACAGAGCATGACTACACAAGTGTATGATTTAAACATGAGGAAGTGTCTCCTAGTAAAATGTCTTAAGAAAAGAACTGAGGTTGGGTATGATGGCAGACATCCTTAACCCCAGCACCAAGAAGATAGCAGTGGGCAGACCTCTGTGGGTTAGAAGCCATCCTAGTCTGCATAATGAGTTCCAGACCATACAGAGCTGCATAGTAAGACTGTTTTAAGGGTAAAAGGGGTGACAGGAGAATAAGTCAATTTTAAACATCATTATAAAATATGGCCAAGGAGGTTTTAATATTTATATCTATGAATTCACATTACAAAAGCAAACAAGCAATGAATATCATAATAGCTGTGTAAATAATTTATTCAGAGACTAGTTATTGATTATCTATCTACCGGTCTTGTTCTAGCTGCTGGAGATATAAAGAGAAATAAACTAAAGTATGATCCAAGTCAAACCTAGATGCTTATGTTCCTACTGTAGGACACCACCAGTAAGAAAGCAATGACCTGGTGACATGACTACGGTCTTCCAAAGGAGCTGTATTAAGGGGTGCCACACTGGAAGGTTGGGAGCTGCTGGGCACTAACATTAGGAAGCTGGTGACTGCTGTGGTAACTGTGGAGACTGAGGCAACTGGAAATGCTACCATGCATTTTACAGGACTCAAGCACTTAGAGTTGATATGGCTTTGGGGAGTTTCTGTCAGCGTGTAAGTAATAGAAAGTTATGCTTATGAATGAAAGAGGATGATGAGCCTGGCAGCTATGGGGAATTCAGAGGAAGGGGTGCTACACAAAGTAGCATGAGTTTAAGAAGCTAATAACCCTACGTGCAAGGGAGACACAAACTCTCAGGAATCAGAGGACAGGCAGGTTGAGAGGCACTATATCTCTGCAGCGCTTAGAGATGACCTCATATTGTCTTTAAGCTGCCCTGAGCTAGACAGTGGCTCTAGTAGAATATGACTTCCATGGGGACAAAGTCCAAACCCACAGCATTTCAAGGCTTTGCAGACAGGGTTTCCATTATAATCAGGACTCTTGGGAATGATTAATAATAGTTTTGCTGTAATCCACATACATTTCCTTATGACCCATTTCACTCAAGAACAAAGTTAATTCAATAGAATCTATTTTACAGGGTTACAATTATAATAAGTAAAAGAATATATGTAAATTGTTTTTAAGTATTTGATTATAGATATTATCTCTTTATGATACTCTTTCCTGAGTAAAAAAATTAGCAAGGTTTTGTAAACACAGAAGGAAATATCCAACTGATTAAAATATATTGTAAGACTCAATATTAAAAGTTGTGTCTAAAAGTATCTGTCTAATATGTTCGAAAGTTTAACATTACTCATAAAATATAATATTTGATATGTAACATTCAGTTTATTACATATCAAGAATCTCTTGGCTTTGAACTACTATTTATACAGAACTATAATATTTACATTAAAGTTACAACTTAGACAAAAAACCTCTTAAGATCTCATAATTTTAGTTGAGTTTTCTATAAAAAGTGAACTCAGATGCTTGGCATAGGAGCACATGGCTGTAATCCCAGGACTTGGAAGTTAAAGTAAGAAGATTACCACGAGTTTAAGGACAGTCTGGGCTACACTGCAAGACTTCTAACTTTTAAAAAAGTTATATAATTCTTTTTATGATACCATGGGTCTTCAAAATTCTGCAAATGTTTGATAAGGAGCAATACACTATGTGAGGGAATCGCTCTAGAATCCATCCACGATGCCACAGTGATTGTAAAGTGCAGAAGTGGTGGTTTTCTCTATGGCAGAGAACTAAATGGTTGTGCATGTGCTCAATTTCATACACAGGAAATATTTTCAATGTTGGGGACAAAAGGGAAAGTGATGTTATGCAAACAAACATGGCTACACAGTCATTCTGAGCAGGAGATATAACAGAAAACCAGCTACAAGTAGAAGCAGGGGCCCGAGGCCATGCCCGTTGTCTTGCTTTGATCTCTACTGTCATTGTAGGACAAAGCAATAAATGAAAGAAAGGATATTAGAAAGGATTATCAAAGGCTACTGAGGTGGCCAGCCAGCCAGTAAACCTGTTGCAATTTAACAGTAAAATGCTGTCTGGCTTGTGTTTACTGGTTTTGCTTTTATTTCTGAATCAAGATTTTTTTAATCAGAAAAATCATATTAACATTCAAAACCACAAGTTGGAATCTTATGTTTTCCAGTTTGTTCTCTCTGTGTCTGTCTCTCATGGAACCATGAGGCAGCCATTCTATGTAGACGCTTTACTGTGTATCTACCCCGCCAGCCCACAAATCATGGAACCATGAGGCAGTCATTCTATGTAGATGCTTTACTGTGTATCTACCCTGCCAGCCCACAAATCATGGAACCATGAGGCAGTCATTCTATGTAGACGCTTTACTGTGTATCTACCCTGCCAGCCCACAAATCGAAGTAAAAAACAAAGAACTCTAAAGTCAAAATACGCTGAGCATGAACAAGAGCCTTAGACTCACTTTAGTGTGCATTTACTGTCACCCTCGTCACTGATGAGTCTGTGTTGAGAGAGGGTGGTGCAGGAATAAGATGGTGATCAGACAGTTACAGCAAGAAATAATGGATATTTAAGAAGAGTTAAAAAATAAAGAAATTATTTTAGATAGGAAACCATAGACTGTACTCAACTTATGCATCTTATAAGTCAATATTCTGTGCTACAGTAAATGAGAAATATTAAGCTGGCTCTAGTTGTTGCTTTTCAGCTACTAAATCTTCTCACAACAAACACAAATGAGGTTCAAGTGTGATTAAACTCTGTATCAAAACTGCATATTGTTGACATGTAACACAACTGCACCCAGCCACAGTCTTTTTAAGAAAGAAACGAAATCAATAATAGCACACCTGAGAATCCCTGAAGTACATCTCGTATTGCTGTATCATCTGTCTGCTAATCAGGCTCCCATGATAAACGACAACATTAATATCGGTCCATGTTCGGAATTCTCTTTCCCAGTTTGCAATGGTGGAAAGCGGTGCGATAATCAGGAAAGGCCCTCGTATACCAGTCAGGAGGACTTCGTAGAGGAAGGTAATTGACTGAATGGTTTTTCCAAGACCCATTTCATCTGCTAAAATGCAGTTTCGTCTGAAATAATAAACATGTTATCTATGCATACCAACATTGGGCTTCTCAGAAAACTATTGCCTTAAAAGATAAATATACATAAATCAGCAAAGATCCAATGAAAATACTTGCATTAAGAAAAAAATTAAGTTGCTGAAATGCAGAGTCAGCTCGAATTGTAATTTTACTGTAATTCTGTAAAGGGACACTAAAGATTTTTATAGCTTCCAATGAAGATACTGCCCAGTAAGTGTTTGATTTTAAGAGTGAAAAGGCAAGAATAAGGAATGTTGAGTATTAAGGAAGCATTTATTAAATACCTTCTATTATCTCAGGATAGTATGTGAAGATAGGATACAAAAGAAACAGAGCGTGCTCTCTGCCTTCCAGGGGCATGTGTCTATTAGAGAAGCAGACACACAAACAAATGTCCTGCCATGTGCCACTCTAGAAGAAGGAGTTTCTGGCATTCACCTGTGGTTTTGTAGAAGAGCCTATAGAACTTGAAGAACAAACAAACAGAAAACCAAATTACCAGATAATAGGTCTTTGCTTGATACATTCTGACCCAGTGTGTATGCAGTAAGACGTAAGGAATCACGTTTTAAAATAAATCCCGCAGATGACTTGCTATGTGGCGGTGAGGAATGGACAGAGGAAATGTTCTTATGAAAAACCAGGGGAATGCAGCATAGCTAATAAACTGGCTAGGACAGAGGAGACGGCTTCTGTCAGTTGTTTCATCAACTGAAAATGCTAAGTTTTTTTTTCAAGGGGCAAGGAAAGGGATCGGAAATAATACATACAAGCTAGGGGACCACAAGGTACCAAAGGAAAGGAGAAGGGAAGAGAGGTCAGTGCGGTAAGTCAGATTAGACACCATTCTGTTACACAAAGTCAGGCACTAGAAAGCTTATAAAAATACAGTAAAGTTAGCTTAGCACTTACTGCAGGGCTACCATAGGTGGAAAACAAAGAGTGCAGGACTAGAGGTTTGGGCACTAACTGGAAAGGTAGTATAGTAACACAGGGAAGAAAGGTCAGGCACAGGCACTAAAGTTGTTAGAGAGCAGAGCATGGCAGAGTTACGATGACTGGCCCTGATCACTAACTCCAGCATGGGGTAAGAGACAGACTTTAGTTTGGCTGAGTAATGAATTGTTTATTAACCAAATGGGAAATATGGGAAAGGACAAGTTTGATACGCTGCAAATAGAAAGTAAGGTTAGTTTTAAATCTATTATGTACCTAAAGAAACTTTCGAATCACATACTCAGTCAGCTAAAGACAAAAATAAATATGGAACCATAATTCAAGGCCTTAAGAATAAAGTTATGGAGCCATAAAAAGTTATGGCTAGTTTAAATGGAGAGAGACGGGAGCAGGGTGATGAGATGGCTAAGGGAGAAAAAATATGGAATCTAATAAATGAATTAAAGAAAAAAACCTAGGGCAAGAGGGAAAAAGAAACAGCTAAAATATACAAGAGAAGCAATCAGCAGCAAACAGGTGAGAGTCATAATCCCGGAGACGCTAGGATGTGGAGAGAATGGCACTGCAGACGGCGTTGGGAGTGAGAATGGGAAGAAAGTTTGAGGGGAAGAATAGCAATGTGGACACTCAGTGCAGGGAAGCAGAGCTGAATGCTGAGGATATTTCTTCAGGGCTGAGAATATTCCATTAACTGGGAATAAGAAATTCAGAAAAGCAACAGAAAGAAAGTCCAAAGCTGAGTAGAGAGATGCATGCCTGTAATTCTGATGAGACTAACTCAAAGGGACTGCCATGTGTTTGAGGTTAGCCTGGTCTACACAGTGAGTTCTATACCAAGAGAGGCTAGAGAGTGAACATACAACACAAATCTAGACTGTAACAGATTGAAAAGTGAATGGGGAGTTCAAGTTTTGCAGAGATGTTAAAAAGGGGCTTGAGGAAGTTGGAAAGAAAAGCAGAGTCAAAAGACTTACACTTTTCTATTTCACTTTTATACATAACTACCAAAATTGTTCATAGATTTAGACAAACAAGTCTTCAGCATGGCCTGAAGATATGAGGAGACAAGGCAGTCTGCAGAGTTGAGGCAGCATGATTTGATCGTGGTTGTGACATGAGCTTAGTGCTATGAATCTGGAGAAGTGTAGGAGGACCGGGCATGAAGGTCGGCAAGCATCTGAGAATGTGAAGCCTACTGTCTCTGGTTTCTTTATGAAGCAGTCATACAGAGAGACCTGGACAGAGTTATGTAAGGGGTGAGAGGAAAACGGAGGAAATGTAAACCAGGTAATACAAAAAGTACAAAGGGTACTAACGAGAGAAGACAATTTCTAAAATGTATTGTTCTTTTACCTGGATGACTCCAGGAAGGAAATCAAGTTTAATATTTATTAAGCATAAGTCAGAGAACACAGCATGGCTAGCAGGCTATTCTCACCTCTTAATTAAGCTTCATAACTCAGTAGAACTAAGTATAACAACTCAGAAGAATGATATGAGAATCAAAACAGCAAAAAGATGGATTTTCAAAAAAGTATCACTAAATTTTTGCTATCACGTCTAATATAGCATTTCATTTGAAATTTGTACAAACTACTATACTTATACTTTATTCTCATTCATGATACCACCTTTAAACTCCTGTGAAATTATCTTTTTACCTCAATAAATTACTTAAGATATATTGTATAAAAGCACTTTGAACAACTTAGAAAATGAACAGTAGCCAAGGGAAATTATTGCTATAGTCCATAATATTAAGTTCAGTTAATTATCTGATTACAGTCTATGTCATTTGAAATTTACATTAAATATCAACACTCTCTCTAATTTCTGCCGGTGTTAGCATACAGCTCGACAGATACAATTCTTGACATAAATTGCCTGTTGAAAACCTAAAACACAGTGGGTATGTTGAGGCTATAAGAAAGGCATTTCAGATTAACTATGAATAACAAGCATGGGAGTGATAGGTGCTGATAGGAAGCAAAGGTAAAACTGGCATCCATTGTTTTCCTGAGGTATCATCGTTTTAAATAATAAAGACTTCCTGGCATTAACAGCAGAGCAGTGTAAGTACCAAGTTTTATTAACGTATTTTGGCATCTATAAAAAGTAATTATAGTAAAATCCTTTCTTACACCATACTACATACCTATTATACCAATTGAACAAGAGCCAGTTGAGTCCTTCTAGTTGATATTCCCTGAGTTGATTACCATTTTTATATTCCCTGGATTGATCTATTTTCTTCCAAATATTAGAGGGAGGACGATCCTTTGTGAACAAAAATAAAATAAAGATGCATTTCAGATGCTTATCTTCCATACAACTTACTCATGGCAAGCAACCTTGCTTCTAAAAGAACCTAGAAGCCAAAGCATACAGTACACGATGAAATTTTACCTAATATTTAAAAATCAAGTTAACTCTGCTTAAACTCCTCCACTGTTGTCAGGCTCACGGTGCAACTAATTCTGTGAAGCCCTGATGCTAAAATCAGGTGCTAGGACTGAATAGGAACCACACTCCGATATTCTTCACGAACAGGATAGAAATTTTCTTAGCAGAGGACACATTATAGGCAGAGTTTTTGCAAGGAAGAGCCATGCAGGCTTAAAGTTTTAAATACAACAGATTAAGAAAACAAAAGGAAATAATGAGAAATGTAAGAGGTATAGAAAAAGGCACTGAAAAAAAAAGCAAATATTCTTTTGTAACAAAAACTATTATCAACACTGTATTGTAGGCTCAAGTAACTATCATCAAGCAAGGAGAAGGAAAATGTTCCCCAGATGGGTACTACAGAGTGCTGACCAGCTGGCCTGTAGACCATTCTGTGACTGCTTCCAAGGCCTAGGAAAGTCAGGCAAGGGCCCCCACAAGGCTGCACTGCCAAGCTGTGCACGTGGTGCCTCTCAGCTCCCACGCATGTGCAGAGTGAGGAGGAATGCTGACTGCAGGAGAATGATGTGTAGGGCTTCTGAGTAGGACTACACTTTCACAATAAAGGCAATGTAAACAGTGTGCGAGCTGTAGCCTCACAATTTATTTACAGAAATAGCACAGCTAACCCAATTAATCCACACGATAAAACATTTTAAGTTCTTAGGAGGAAGTAAAACTAGTATGGAAACAGATGAATTGTACGCTTGTACAAGAAATAACTGGCTTAGAGAAAAATAGGCTTGATTTGAATTTTACATTTAATGGAGAATTAAGAATGTTAGAGAAGGAATTGAGAGTAAAATTTAAAGGAATGATCTGAAAGAAATAACAGGAGACAAACTCAGAGAGAGGGAGAACTGGGAGGTTTCTTTCATTTTGTTTTGTTTTTGAAGGCAGTGTGGCTGGCTCTTCGGGAAGTCACTCTGTAGACCAGGCTGTCCCTGAATCCAGAGATCTACTTGCCTCTGCCTCCCAAATGCTGAGACTAAAGGTGGCACCACAGCCAGCCAAGGTGAACTGTTAAGGGAATATCTTGGTGAGAACGGAATTTGTAAAGACATACTTAATGAAATCTCAAGTGTACATTTACTCAGATAAATTCTCTCTAGAACTATGCAGGGGCTTAATACTTAGTGAAAGCATTATACATAGTAGAAAAAAACAGGACTGTGTTTCAATAGAGAAAGGCTAGATTAGTTACATGGGATGTTGTGTAGCAATTAGACGAATACTGTATCAGTTGTACGCCAAGGACTATATTAACTTAGAAGTTAGGGCTGTGGTTCTAAGAAATGTAAGTATGTACGCTTAGATGTAAAAAGCCTTGGTTGTGAACTCAAATATGCCACAAACACCAAGACTGAAGATAACCTTAAATCAGCTAAGTACAAAGTACTAAGATCTTGAGAGTTGTCTGTGAAGGGCTCTCACCAATTGTCTTGTGTCAGGCCTTGAAGCTTGCAGTTGTTCAAACTCTTCAATTTTTGCAAGATCTACATCTTCTTTTAATTCCCAGGTGCTATCTTCATAAGGCAGCGAACACCACTTTACCAAGTAGTAAACAACAGACTGAAAAAGAAATTGGTTTTAATTTTGCCACTGGAAAGAAGTAAATACTTTAATTAGAAAATGTTTATGAAATCACTTGAAAAAATAAAACAAATAACCCACTTTTTCAGAAGATTTTCTGTAGTTTGGGTGCCTGCATATAGGTATGTGTACTGTGTGCATGCCAGGCCTCTAGCTGTCGGAGGCTCGGACACTGGAGTCAGCAGTACTGAGGCATCACGCGTGTGCCACGCACTGACCCCAGTCTTCCAAAATAAGGCTTGAGACTTAGATTTTAGATTTTTTTAAACAAGTGTACTAGGTTTGAATGTTTAGAAATTTTAAGGTATTTGTTAGAAAAAAAATTATATTTACTTCCTATAACTTGAGCTACAGGTGTTAGTGGGCGGCCATGTGGGCTCTGGGAACTGAACCAGGGTCCACTGCAACAGCAGCCAGTGCTCTTACCTACCAGCCTTACCTCCAAGCCTTGGACCATCTCTCCCCAATTTTTATTTATTTTTTTTCTTTCTTTCATTTTTTTTTCTTTTTTCTTTTTTTTTGGAGCTGGGGACTGAACCCAGGGCCTTGTGCTTGCTAGGCAAGCGCTCTACCACTGAGCTAAATCCCCAACCCCAATTTTTATTTATTTTAATGTACATTTTTGTCTGCAGGAATGTCTGTGTACCATGTGTGTGCCTGGTGCCGTTAGCAGCCAGAAGAAGGTGTTAGATCCCCTGAGCCTGGAGTTACAGACAGTGGGAGCCAAGTGGGTGCTGGGAATTGAACTCCATCCCCTTAGAGACTATTTTTACTAAGTAATTACCTCACCAGTATCCTTATCTTCACAAAAAGAAACTTCCAATATTCTGTCTACTTCAACGTAGTCTGGATTAAAGGGTTCTTCTTCCATCTAAAATTAAAAAGCAAATTTCATGGTATTGTATCTGACAAAAAAAATGGAAAGACATAAATAAAAGCAAATACATCTGTTTAACTGCAACTACATTTATAATACACGAAAGTCTTCCAATGTAATTTCCGTAAGTCGTAAAGGATATTACGAACCACCATGTTGTAGGTAATGTAAGCTGATAGGGCTTAAAGTAGTGTATTCCTGATTGGTCACAAAACAGAAGTGATCTGACATTTCTCCTTCCTTCACCCTGTGATGGCTAACAAATCAGCAATTTGGGACCAGGCAAAGTGGTGCATGCCTTTTATCCTATCCGTTTGGGGTGGGTAAAGGTAGATGGCTCTCTGAGTTCAAGGTCAGCTTGGTCCAGTTAGAGAGTTCAGGACAGCCAGGACTACATAGAGAAACCCTGTCTCAAAAAACCAAAATAGGGGACTGGAGAAATGGTTCAGTGGTTAAGGGCACTACCTGATCGTCCAGAGGAATAGGTTCAATTCCCAGCAACCACAGGGCTGCTCACAACTGTCTGTGACTCCAGTTCCAGGAGATCTAACACCTTCACACAGACATACATACAGGCAAGACACCAATGATCATAAAATAAACAAATATTAAAAAATGAATCAATCAATAAACGAGCAATTTGCACATTGTGTGTGAGACTGCATCCACTTGTGTACACACATGTATATGTGTAATATACAGAACTGATTTTTACTGTATTGCCCAAACTGAGTTCAAACTCACAGTCTTAAAATAACTGGTACTACTGCTAGGTGCCAAAGTGTTGGGTTTTGTACAAATTCTGTGTATGTGTATGTGGTGCCAGAGATCAAACTCAGGGCCTCTGACATGCAGTACATATGCTCTACCACTGGACTGTGTGCATTTCCCTCAGTCTACTCTACCACTGGACTGCGTGCATTTCCCTCAGTCTACTCTACCACTGGACTGCGTGCATTTCCCTCAGTCGCTCCTTTTGCTTTTTATTCATTTATTCATTCATTTATTTATTTATTTACTTACTTACTTACTTATTTTTGAAGACAGGGTTTCCCTGTGTACCCCCCTGGTTGTCCTAGAACTTTCTCTGAAGACCAAGCTGGCCTCAAATTCAGAGATCCCCTGCCTCTGCCTCCTGTGTGCTGGATTAACGGTGTACACCATCATCACATGGGCATAGTCTCTCCTTTAAAATCTGATTCAAATTGGGACCTTCTTTCTCATCCTCAGTGTCACTTACGTGAATCCTTTAAAGAGTCCTCGATTTCCTTTGTATGTCTGAGTCTCTTGCCTGCAAACATTTATTATATGGTGCCTGCAGTTATAGAGGAGGGAATCAGATCTCAGAAACTTGAGGTAAAAATAGTAGTGAAATCATGTGAGTTCCAGGAGGCAAACCTGGATCTTCTGCAAGAATAACGGATGTTCTGGTCTCTCTTGCCCTGGGAGTGGAAGGAACGCCACAGTACCTTCTAAGGAGTACCTAAAATACTGCCTTGAGTCCTTATAATAGCGTATTTTATTGTCCCCAGCACACGTGATCTTTCTCAAAGACGAATTCCACAGATTTCCCCTTGCTTGAAATCCTTCACTTATTCTTCCTATTTGTGGATGAGGTCTGTGTTCATTTTTGAGGAATAACAGAATTCTTCCTCTTCGCAAAGCATCGTCTCCTGAAGCATAACACAACATTAACCCAGGTCTCACGCTCCGGAGCACAGCACAGGATTTTCTGGGATGGAAGCACTCCATATTCTGCCATGGCTTCACAATCTTACCCTCAGTGTCTCTCTGCTGACTAGACTGCTGCTTCCTTTTGTCTGCTTGAGCAGTTCCTACACATCCTTGAAAGCCTGTCCTCCACAGGCTCTCTGCCTCTCTCTAATTGCCTCTCTGCGGTGTGCTGTATACTTTCTTCTTTTTTTTTTTTTTTTTTTTTGGTTCTTTTTTTCGGAGCTGGGGACCGAACCCAGGGCCTTGCACTTCCTAGGCAAGCGCTCTACCACTGAGCTAAATCCCCAACCCCTGCTGTATGCTTTCTTAATTCAACACAAACCACTCTAGATATTGGATTTACCTAATAACAAAATGCATAACTAAATACTGGTATTTTCAGAATGAAACAAAGGAAAAGAGAAGGTGGTAACTATTTTTTGATGATGGAGATATCCATTTGAGATGATTCATGATGTTTACACATAACTAGGAATCAAACTGTGGACATAAAGTATATACAATCTTGGTCAAATGTAGTTCAAGGATAAAAAGAAATTTCAGGCTGTGGAAGCTTCAGTCCTGCATTGAGGGGGTAACAGGATGATCGTGGGGGGGGAGGGGGACCTGAGAGGAAGAGAGGAGGGGGAGGAAAGAAGAGGAGCAGTATCAGGTACTGGAGGGGACAGGAGAGAGGTACAGAGGCTCACAAAATCGAATAAAGTATGTAGCAGGGGTTATGAGGAACTGGGGATACCCACTGTCGGATCCCAGGCACCAGGGAAATGAAAGGCTGTCAAGACCCAACAGGGATGACGTTAGCAGAGATGGGGAGACAGAACCTGTAGAGACCACCTCCAGGAGATAGGCATGGCCCCTGGTCATGGGATGGGGCCACATAACAATCTCCAAGTTTTTAACTCACAAATGTCCCTGTCCAAAGGAAGAACAGGGACAAAAATGGAGCAGAGACTGAAGGAAGGGCCGTGTGGGGACCGCCCCCCCTGGGGATCCATCCTGTCTGTAGACACCAAACATGACACTGTTGCCAAGAGGTGCTTGTTGACAGGAAGCTGGTATGGCTGCTCCTTGGGTGGTTCAGTCAGCAACTGATCAATACAGATGTGGAGCTCAGAGCCAACCATCAGCTTGAACTCAGGGACCCTGGTGGGGGAGCTAGCAGAAGGACTGAAGGAGCTGTCCATAGGATGAACAATATCAGTTGGCTGGACCACCCAGTGCTCCCAGGGACTAGACCACCAACCAAGGAGTGTATAGGGAGGGAGCTATGGCTCCAGATACATAGGCAGCTGAGAATGGCCTTGTCTGACATCAATGGGAGGGGAGGCCCTTGGTCCTGTGGAGGTTTGATGCCCCAGTATAGGGGGATGTTGGAGTGGTGGGGTAGGAGAGGGTGGGTGGGTAGGGGAGACCCCTCATAGAGGCAAAAGGGAGGGAAGAGAGGGAGGTTATGGGATGGGGGGCTTGTGGAGAGGTAACCGGAAAGTGGAATATCATTTGAGATGTAAACAAATGGAATGATTAATTAAAAAGAAAAAAGAAATTTCAATGCTTAAAAGAAAAAAAATTACATAGGTCTTACTTATGACCTGTCAGGTGAGGAAAAAATATCTTTGCGGAAACCACAATGATTCAAGTACTTGTTGGACAGACAGTCAGTGGAATTTCCAGCCTGAACAAGTCAGAGACTCTGGAGGAACAGGAAGAACTACCAGCATCTGTGAAGTGTTGCATGTCCTCAGAGTAACCAACTGTTAGGTCATTTTAATAAGACGGATGACACAGCTGAATGCCATGGCTAACTCGACTCCAGAACTCTTGAGGGCAAAGTCAAGGCACATGGGTGACCCGCCTGGTCTACAAAGCAAGCGCCACCCAGCCAGGGACACGTAGGACAAATGTGACAGGTGCCAACTTTAACCAGTGGTTAAGTCACCTCCTGGTCAGATATAAATGGGACAAATAGCTACCATGGACCATGAAATACGATCCACGAAGAAGGAAGAGCAATCATTCATTCCTATAGCAGTTTTTTAGAAGTCAAGAATAACTGAGTGTGGTGCAAGCCTTTGATCCCAGCGCTCAGGAGGCAGAGGCAGGCACAGCTATGAGTTCAAGGCCAACCTAGTCTACAAAGTAAGTTCCAGGACAGCCGGGGCTACACAGAAAAACTCTGTCTTGGAAAACAAACAAACAAACAACAAAGAAAGATATGGAAAAAAAGTCCAAGACGGAAAAGCAAACCAAAATTAAAGAAAGCACAATAACTAAAGGTAACACAGACTTGAACTCGGACACATTTCTGCTGTAAAAATATCGGTACAATATTTTCTGAAGTACAAATAAGGCCTACTGATGAAATAATAGTTGTACTATGTTTATGTAAGAGGACAAGTACTATAAATATGTTTAAATGTGTCAGAAAAAATTTACATGTGTGAAAATAAAAAAGTTGAGACAATGCTAGAATTAAAGTAAATAGGGTAAATACGAAAATAAATCTACTTAAAATGAATGTGAAAATTTGTTGTGATATTTTAATAACTATCTTGTTCAAGATAAAGTTTAAACTGAAACAAACTTAAAAAAGAGAAAAAAAAATCACAAAACTATGAGGCAGTGGTGTTCACAGGGGCAGAGTGGCCACGCCCAGTTCGAGGCTATCCTGATCTACTAATAACCCAGTGAGCTATGAGTGAGTTCCAGGGTAGCTGGGGCAACATAACGAAACTTGACCAAAAGTAAGTATATCAAAGGGAAAGGAGCAAACTAGAGAATGACATGAGGCCACTCAGTGAGGCCTACACATGAATAAGCCCTTTTCAATGACACTGAATACTTAGATGAAAGTCCGTGACAAATGAGGACATGTTCCACAGACTAAAGCCTGTGCTTCCTGGTGTTTGCTACTTCCACTGCTGAAGAACACACTGAAAGTGCCCTGCGTTATTAAAATCCACATTCAACTATATCAACACGGCACATGCTCCCAAAGTCATAAGCACTAATTGCCACTGAATTATCAGCACTTTTGTATCATCTTTTAAAAGACTGTCACTCACTAGAGAGCCATGGCTAGCCTGGAACTGTTACAGAGACCAGGCTGGCCACAACTCAGAGATCTGTCACTGCTCCCTGAGATTAAACACATGTACCACCATGCCTACCTATTAGAACTCTTATTTCAGGAGCTGTCAAGATAATGTGGGAAGAGAAACAATACTATATGGTTTTATAAATTATAGGTACTTACCCTTTTCCATTTTGAGCTCATCAGGTGTTACTATGTTTATACACAACAGCTAACCCTTCGGTTGCTATGCCAGCTGTATACAAAGATGACTTCACTTTAAGGCTTTACATTTTATCTTGGTTAAATCAGTGGAGTGACCAGTTGATAACATTCACTGTTAACTAGTAACATTAGTAATGTAAAACAGTAGTGTTTTGCTCTGTGGTTCTGAGACTAGAACTCAGAGGCTTGTGTGTGCTATGTAAATATTCCTAGCTCCATCCTTAAGATCTCAATAAATAATACCAAATGCAGGAAAGGTTTTTTTCTTACGTCTGCCAAAAAATGTGCCCTCTGTGCTTGTCTTAGCTTGAATCTCTTGATTTTCTGCTGGATCCTTTTATCTTTCAAAAGTTGCTGTTCCGTGGCCCATTCACAGTGCAGATAAGAGCTAAAAGTTTTATAAAAACAATACATTAGAATGATATATAGAGAACTATGTTTCTTCAAATGTATTTTTAATTATAATATTCAAAACAAAAACATTAGCTTTCATTTTACATGTAGGTAATCACTTCATTCAATTTCAATAGATTTTATAAGACTTCTAAAACATCCATTTTGATCCCGGAATGCTAAAAAAAAATTGTAGACAAGAAGTCATGGTTTGTCTCTGTGGTTTGATAAGCTGACCAGAGGCTATTTCTACAACTTGACTTATTTTTTATTATATTGATTTTTGTCACAATCAAGGCTATGTGCGTTAAAACCCACACAATTTTCTTTGAAGAAAAACTGGAAACTATACAAAAGGAACACATTTTCTCTCAACTGGTCACTCCACCGATTTAAGCAAGGTAATTAAAGAGAAGTCATCAGTGTATACATCGGGCATAGCAACCAAAGGGTCAGCTGTCGTGACTAAAGCTGAAGAGCTCAACACAGAAAGGGGAAGCACCTGTAATTTATAAAATCATACTTCAAATGTTCTTACATGCTCATATAATTTCAAATGCTCAGTCTTAACATGAGAGGTTTTCTTTTCTTCCTTCCTTCTTTCCTTCTTTTTTTCTTTCTTTTTATTTTTTGGTTTTTAGAAGCAGGGTTTCTCTGTGTAGCCCTGGCTATTCTGGAACTAGCTCTGTAGGCCAGGCTGCCCTCACACCCAGAGATCTGCCTGAATCTACCTCCAATGCTGAGAGTAAAGGCTTGTGCCACCACTGCCTGGTGATAAGTTTTCAAAGACAACCTTTTACTTCTTAATGATTGAGTTCTTATAATTACAAATCATAAAAATTGTTAGTAAAACGTAGATAAAATGAAAATATATCAATTGTAACTCAATATGCTTACAAGTTAAATAATTTATATTTAGCCATAATTTTAATTCAAATACTTACTAATTTTTGTACTTTACAAAAAATTCTTCTATATCAAGCATAACTCCAGGTGATACCTAAAAATTAAAATTAATAACTGTGAATCCAGCAGGATACAAAATATAGCATGTAAAGTGTGCTGCCCTATTACTTACCTCCTTTTTCACAGTCCTACAAGCTAGTATTTTGTCTACAATTGCAGCATCTTCTTCGCTTGGATTTTCCTATGAGAAAGAGGGAAAAACCTATGATGGAACATATTTTCAAAATAAAAAAGTCATTCAGCAAACAACAATGCGTTCAGACTCAGCACTAAGGGAAATGTCAGGAATGAGAAACGAGTTTTATCAACACTGCCTTGACATCATCTGCACAGCTGCACTAACCCCGCTGCGACCCTGCCTCTGGAACGTCCACGGTCATTGTTCTACGGCGCCAACCGTAGATAAACATTTGCCCAAGGTTTCCAGTCAAACTGACAATGGCTACAAGTTTACCTCATAGTATGTAAGGGGAATACACGTGAAATGGACTGGTCGGCGGCAATGGACAAGGAAGGCCTGAGCCTGCTGGCTTAGGCTGAGCCTCACCACAAATAACTGGAGAGGCTGCTCTCCGGGTGGAGGAGCCGAGGTCCTCTTCACTTTCAGGCCGCCTCTCACCTCTTCCTCACACTGCCTTCCTTCTGCATCTTCTGCATACTTTTTCCTTTTAACTTGTCGATTTGATCTTCTTTTCTGTAATGAACCACAAGGATCTGATTTATATAAATTATTTTTAAAATATTTAGCAAGGATTTAAAGAATATTACTCTTTATGTTAGTGATGCCTTAGAAAAAGATTAACATAGATCACAAACTTGCCTCTCATCATTTCCTGAGTAAAGGCTGTAGCATGCTCATGGCCATGAGTTCACAATCCTCCCAAAGCCTCACTTGCCCCAATGTCAGATCGGAAAGCTCAGTGACACCTTTATTTATTTTTCTTTATAAATTAAGACTAAAAAAGAATTGCTTTGTTTTGAACTAGTTCACAGCTTGGAAAGGCAATGTTCTATTAGTAATACCTTTATTGCTAGATTAGTTTTCTTTAGAAAGAATTATAAAAATAAAGGGTTATCTTAGCTATTAACTTACTCCATAGGCAATACACATTTTAAACTATACATGATTTCACACATTGGTCCCAAACCTAAAAGTTACATCAAATGGTTATTTGTTAAGTAATTATTTGGGGTTTAAATGCAGAAGAAATTAAATGTCCTCTAAGGAATGTAAAGATGTTTAAGGTAGAAAATAATATGAAATCTTTTAGAATGACTACATAAAATGATTCAGTTTAATTCACTCTAGATGAAGTAATAAAGTGGTTCACTAGTCTTAATAGCTTTCTTAACGTTAAAAAAAGGACAAAAACATACAACTAGAGCCTTTTTAAAGATATTACTTATAGTAACAGGTCTTTTTAATAGTCTAATTTTAAATCAGAACCTACCTCCCTAATTATTTAATATATTTTTTGACTTTATAATTCAAAGAGAATTTTTTTAAAGCAAAGTTACACAATTTTTGATGCTTTCACTAAAAAGAGAAAGAAAGAATGAAAGAAAGGAAGAAAGGACAGAAGGAAGAACAAACGACAAATCAAAGCTTTGGTAGGTTTCAGAATACAAAAGCATTTAAGAGTGCTTGCACTTCCGTGAACCATTTGGGGCAGAGGGATTTTATCATCTAGTCTATGAGTAGTTACTGTGTGAATCCAACCCTTCTTGCTTTTCCTGTTCTATTTCCTGACATTCCCCAGAAGTAGTATCAGAAAATCACCTGTGTTTCCTACCTATGGTTTCTGCACTAGCATCTATGTGGGAGCTTCCTCATTATCTGTACAACCATAACGAACCCAGCTGTAACAGAAGGAGCTGGATCTGCTGAGCCACCTGAGGCACCGAGCTGTCACTGTGCTAAGTGTGCAGTGCTTGTGGCCTTTGGAAGACCATGCAAAGAGAGAAAGGCAATATATGGATAGCCAAATTCCATGTCTTTTGTTAGGATGGGTCACCATCAGCTTATTCTCTTTTTGTTGGTGGAGGGAGGGCTCTACTGGGGGATCAGCTGATGCTAGACAAGTACACTATAACTGAGCAGCACCTTCCAGCCCTCCTGCTGAACATGAATGCATTTACATCTTCGTTTGCTTCTCTGTTTGGAGACAGGATTTCTCTGTGTAGCCGTGGCTGTCCTGGAACTCAGGCTGGCCTTCAACTCAAAAGATCTGCCTGCCCCTGCCCCTGCCCCTGCCCCTGCCCCTGCCCCTGCCCCTGCCCCTGCCCCTGCCCCTGCCCCTGCCCCTGCCCCTGCCCCTGCCCCTGCCTCTGCCTCCTCAGTACTGGGATTAAAGGTGTGTGCCAACACGCCCAACCTTGCATTTACATTTTCTAACATGGAAGAGACGGGAAGGTAATAAAAAGACTACAAGAAATCCACCTTTTTCATATACTAATTTGAAAAATACATGAAACATTTATTGTTCCCTAAAGGGAACGTTCTATGAATTTACATAGGTTAAATGTATGCTTAGAATTCTACTGCAATCATCATAAAGATCTTAATGCTCTAAATAGTTTAAATTTGCACTTGACTTGACATTTACAATAATAAAACATATGTATTATTGAAGTTCCATTTTCTATGATTTCTAAATAACTAAGTTTGAGAGTCATGAAATATATATTTTTTTAAGATTTTAAGATATATTTTCAGCTATCTTATAGCTTCTTTTCTGCTTGCTTGGCTTCTTACTGGTACGTTGAAATGCCCACTGATCTTTAGTCAAATGTAAATACATGGTTGCAAAATTTTTTCAGTACTCACAAAAATGCACAGCTTGACAAGACAGACTAAGGGGTACTTATTATAAACTGTTGGTTC
The DNA here is from genome assembly GCF_021556685.1 of Rattus norvegicus. Lineage (NCBI taxonomy): Eukaryota > Metazoa > Chordata > Mammalia > Rodentia > Muridae > Rattus > Rattus norvegicus. The sequence goes on from NC_141552.1 coordinate 30,546,823, forward strand.
ATCCTGGGGAGAGTTTCTCAGCCTGATTAACTGATGGGAAAGTCTGTGGATGGAAGACTGCAGATGACCTCGACCTAAATCCCACTCAGTGACGTATACAGCATCCCATTTTAGGGAAGGCAAAAGCTGCATCACTTCCCCAGTTACATTTTCTATCACGCAACTGCCGTCCACATAATTGGTGAATGTGCTTCTTTCTGGCTTTCTCCATGGTTTTTTAAACAGTAGCATGTTCTCTCTCGTAGTTTATTTCAGGCTTTTATCCTCCTCTATGAAAGGCCTCAGGAGACCAGCTCACTGCATTATGAGTAAAGAGAGCACTAAGTTATGTTCTTAAGTGACTAATACTTTGTTATGACAGAATTTGTCTTCTATAAATATTTATAATCTGACGCAGGGATATTTATAAAAGCATAGACACCTCTAAATATAATCTAACTATGAAAGCACTCTTTATCAAGATTAAAGGCATAAAATTAAGCATCATATTCACAATTCTAGATTTCTCTGTCTCTAAAATCTAATTCAGCTTTAAGAGTCCATCTTGACAACCCACTGCTGTCAGTGAAAGCTATGTGGCTCATTCTCTCATGTCTAAAATGATAGTCAGATACACCATAATAAAGATTATACTTATTAGAAATATACTTTTAATTTTTGTTCTGTTAAAGCAACACACTTATCAAAGCAACCTCATCACTGCAGTGAGAAAAGAAAAATATGTTTTACAAAGAACTATACTACTGTTGCACTGTTTGGTAAATTACAAAATGGAAAAATGGCCAGCATTTTTCTAGTGAAAATTAAACTAAAAATTCTGATGTTGAATAAGTTAAGTATAAGTTACCTAAGGTATGGATAGCATGTGAAGAAAAGGCCAGGCCATGTGATATTAGGAGCTTCAGTCACTGCCCTTACCTCAACTCTTGCAGCAGCCCAGGAGCCTTGAGCCACTACTCTCCCATTGGATAAGAAGCTGCATAAGGAAGAAGAAAGGCCATTCAGGGGCTTTCTGGCCCCATAATTCAACAATTGCCACCACCCCTACGGCCTACGGTAGTATTTAAGTATTAGAAAGCAGAGGGTGGCCTGAGTTATTATGACCTTCACTATAGTGGATTATATATATCTCCCCATACGATTATTTTGAGTATTTTTAAAGGCAAAATGCACAGTATTTGTGTCTGTTGGGATTTTAGTATCATAGGTTATCTTTTTTCAACATAAGCAGACAAAAAATACTGACTCTAGGAATGAGTCAATTAATTTGTTCTGCAACTTGTATGATTTTTAAAATTAACATCTCAGCCATTTATTTCAGCATTATGCAAGTCCAAGATAGCACTAGATACTACTTCATGTTCAAAGCCATCCAGGACTTGTGCTGGTATTTAACCTCTCAGAATTTCAGTTCCACTACTGAAAAATGAGGGGTTTAAGGAGGGCAGATAAATTTCCTCCCATATCTAATATTATGTGGTAATATTCTAGAGGAATATTGGAGTAACGCTATCCTGAGGTATTTACTGTATAATAAATTACACTTTCATCACTCAACTAGAGTGTACGTAACCATGAGGCATCATTTCGCTCCCTAGGTCGGCTAACGGTGCCTCAGCCCTCAGCAGGGACTGAGTACTCACTTGAGAGTGCTGCTCCTTGAATGTGTGCTGGGGCATCTGCTCGGCATCGGACAGCTCATCGGAAGACTCGCTCCTTCTCTTGTGGTTCTTACCCAGTGTAATGATGAGTTTGCTGTTTCAAGAGGAAAGAAATCAAGACTCAGATGAGTTAAGATTGCCATGACAAACATAATTTTATAGGGTACATGCCTAACTAAACATGTTTATTATCCTGAAATCCATATAGACATTTTCAAAATATGAACTCTACTAATAGATTGGTTGCAGCCCACATCACGGGGGGAGGGAGGAGTTCAAGCCTAATGCTTGCTTCTTAGGCTCTGAATGTATTTTCATGGGAAAAATTTTAAGTCACACAGTTATTTAACAATAAAATAATTTATTATTGTACAGATTCAGAGACAGCAACTTGCCTTTGTTTCCTGCCTAAGTCACGGCTCATTGTGCTTGTACTCATTGTTCTACTCCCTAAAAGCCTCTAACTCCTCCTACCCCACAGAAATGTCGCATGTGCTGCAGACAATTGTTAACACCTTAATTTTATGTCAGGGGCTATTGAACCTACACCATATGCACCAAGAAATAATACTGTTTACATAATTCTTATAGTATGTATCAGTATAACTCTCTGGTTTTACATTTAATATTACACACACATCAAACACATATCTCTAAACTAAAGGCCTATTTGCTTGAGAGGCAAGTACTGGAGTTCGGATTTCATTATCTGTCTCAACAGTACCGTTATTAAAGCATCGTATTAATTATAAACCATGTAACCATCCCGCAAAATTCTCTTCTAGATATCTCTATTTCCCAAACTAAAAACACCTCCATCATTTTCATATGTGGTACATCAAATAGATCCAAATCCTTAACAATAATTTACCAATTTTGGAAGTTATGAGCATGATAAGTTCACAGATTCAGAGAACTGTGCCCTCAACATTGAGCGAACTGCCTGATCTCTTGCCCTTCCTTTGTACTGGCTGGCCTTGCATGTCAACTTAACACAAGCTAGAGTCATCAGAAAGTGAGGAGCCTTACACATCCACGAGATACAGCTGTATGGCATTTCCTCTGTTAGTAGTCGGTGGGAGAGGGCCCAGCCCATGGTGTATGGTATCATCTGGGGTCTCATGGTCTTAGGTCCTATAAGGAAACAGACTGAGGAAGCCATGAAGATCAAGCCAGTAAGCAGTACACCTCTATGGCTTCTTCATCAGCTCCTGACTCCAGGATCCTGCTCTGTTTGAGTTCCTGTCTTGACTTCCTTCAAAGAAGAGCAGCAATGTGGAAGAATAAGCTGAACAAATTCTTTCCCTAACTACGACAGCCTCACCTTTCAGCCTACAACACAGAGATAAGTGTAATAGTTCCCTCCCTTGCCATTAACAAATAAGAAATAATGTATGTTTCATGGTTTGAATCTTAAATGTTCTGCAAATGTTAATGCTAAAGGTGTGGGCCTTAGCTAATGGCACTATTAGGGTTCCTACGGGAGGGACACGAACTCTGCACACACCCTCTCCATTTGCTTCCCTGCTGACAGGAGATGAGGAGCTTCCTCCCTCTCATGCTCACGGCCATAATTTCCTGCCCTTTCAGTGGTCCAGAGGAAAAGAGTGCTGAAACATGAGACAGAACAAATTTACCATTCCAAGAGGTTGCTTATCTCAGAGGCTTCCTCCCAGCAATGGAAAGTTAATATTCTATGTTAGCTCTTAACATAATCTTAGCAGATAGGAAGTGTTAACTAATGGAAACTACGAATTGTGTCAGCGGAAAAGTAAGTCTTAAACCTTACAGATTCATAGACAAGGGCTACGACAAAAATGCCAAAGTGGAGGTTGGCACAGTTCAGTGTGACTGTTTATGGGAGACTAAAGGAGGCATTACAGAAAAGGCAGACTCTGAGGTGTGAGGACATGGTGAGGAGGCGGCTGGTGTGAAGCACGTTCGGGCAGGAGGACACCTAAAGCAAGGCAGAGATGTGCAGGAGTCATGAGTACAGCACACACAGAGAGCAGGTGAGAGCGAGAATCCAGAAGGCTTGTAATGACATGCAAAGACAGACATTTTAAAGTTCAAGCCAGCTTTGCCGCTCCATAGGCTAAGACGCTACCTGTCTTATTTACCACCATCAACGTGTATTTACAAATAGGCACAGAAATACGTTTGAGTGAATTAAGAAGGTACTAAGGAATACAATTTTAAACAAGGGAGCAGTGTGACTAAAAGTGAGTGAAGAACAAGCCAGAGAAACTATTGATCAGGTGGAAGTCAATCCGTGTGAGGAAGACAACAGCCTGGGGCTGGCCTCAGCACTGTGGATGGCGGAGTGGAGAAATGCAGTCTTTCTTTATGATGTAAAACCAGTAAGACTTCGAAGTCAGGGGTGACTGAGTGTGCATGGCTTTCCCCATGATCGGACATGCTCAACAAGGTAATGCTAATTTCTACTTGTCTTCTAAACGCACTCTTGAGAATATGTGAGGGAGGAAAGTAAATAATAAGGTTATAGTTATTCCTTGGAGCCAGGAAAGCAAAGGGGACATAAAAGGATAATGTGCAGCAGGATGAAAGGACACCTGAGGTAACGCTCCTGTGTCTCCCGAGTCAATTGCCAATGTCTTAACTGTTTCCCTACAGCACAGATTTGCCTGGAAGCCATCTGGATTGATGGTGTGACATCATCTGGTGCTCCCTCCTTGTCTACAACGTGAATGTCACGTCGTTTTCATTTTTCAATCCAAAACCAACTCAATTCTGTTTTACACAGAGATCAAATGAACATTTAGAAGAGGTAAGTAATTTCCTCAGAATCCTGTAGCTGATGAGAATGGGGGTGGAGTGGGGAAGGCTAGTGCAGCAGCTCGGTGGTGAGAGGCCTGGGTTCAGTTACCAGCACCCACCATGGCTCCCACCGTGGCGGCTCACACCTGGGAATCTGATACCTTTCCTGCACATGGACTCATGCAAACCCATACACATAAAAAGGAAAGGCAAGAAAGAATAGAATGGGCTGGCAACATAGTCCAACAGATAAGGCTTCTTGCTGCCAAACCTGAGTTCGACCCCCATGACCACATGGTGGAAGAAAAAAACAATTCCCAGGTTGTCCTATGGAATTCACATGTACCCCGTGGCATTCGTGTATTCTCTACCCCCTCAAAAGAAGTACTGTTTTAAAACATATATAAAAGGATAGATATAAATTAAATATCCACTCTGAAGCCTGAAGTAGTATCCAGTCTGTAGTAGCAAATGACCTTTAAAACACAAGAGTCAGCCAGAAAACGGTGGCCTACGCCTTTACTCCCAATACTTGGCAGACGGAGGCAGGTGGACCTCTGAGTTGCCTGGTATACAGAGCAAGTTCCAGGACAGACAGACAGGGCTACACAGAAAGGCAAAAGAAAAAGAAAAGAAAAAAGTAAAGTAAAAGAGTCAATAGAAAAAGTTAAGGTATATTTAGAAGTATGTTCTTGGCTTTGGACACAACAGACAAATTTCTTAAAAAAAAAAAATACTCTTCAGGACTGGAGAGATGGTCAGTGGTTAAGAGTACGTGTTCTTGCAGAGGATCTTGGTCCTGTCTGTCCCTCTACCCCTCACCCCTTTGAATGTGGGTGTCCAGTGAGATTTAGTCCCTGTCTATTCTTCCCTGCCTGACCTGGACTCTTGATCTTTCTGAAGTTGTTCTTAAACCTAAACTGAATCTAGTCACCAACCATGTGACATTACAGAGAGTGTGTCCTGAGATGATAGAGGAGCTGAAGTACTCCTGTCGCATGCTGATGGAAACGGTCTTTGCATTGACACACATGGTGGTGATGCTAGTGTGGACAAGCTACCGCGCTGCAGTGACTGTGACCGAGCTACCGCGCTGCAGTGACTGTGACCGAGCTACCGCGCTGCAGCGCACTGTGACCGAGCTGCCGCGCTGCAGTGACTGTGACCGAGCTGCCGCGCTGCAGCGCACTGTGACCGAGCTACCGCGCTGCAGCGCACTGTGACCGAGCTACCGCGCTGCAGCACACTATGACCGAGCTACCGCGCTGCAGGGCACGGTGACCGAGCTACCGCGCTGCAGGGCACTGTGACCGAGCTACCGCGCTGCAGTGACTGTGACCGAGCTACCGCGCTGCAGCGCACTGTGACCGAGCTACCGCGCTGCAGCGCACTGTGACCGAGCTACCGCGCTGCAGGGCACGGTGACCGAGCTACCGCGCTGCAGTGACTGTGACCGAGCTACCGCGCTGCAGCGCACTGTGACCGAGCTACCGCGCTGCAGCGCACTGTGACCGAGCTACCGTGCTGCAGGGCACTGTGACCGAGCTACCGTGCTGCAGCGCACTGTGACCGAGCTACCGCGCTGCAGCGCACTGTGATCAAGCACAGAATACAATTCTCTGTTATAGCAGTAAAAACAAAAAGTATTGATTATGCATCTATGAGACTTTTTAATCATTAAGTATACTTCTACTTATTTGAAAAAAAAAAACTGTGTGCTGGCAAGATGGCTCAGTGGATGAGGCCACCTGCTGACAGGAATAATGACCTGGCTTTAGTCCCTGGGAGCCACATAGTAGAAGGACAGAACTGAACCTCTCGAATTGTTCTCAACTTTCACACAATGCTGTAGCATATATGGTCACATACATACAATAAGTGATGAAACATAATTAAATAACATATTTGCTACAAAATAATATACACTGTTAGCAGCAGCCTCCGGTACCTCGTATTTACTGTGTCTCTAGCCACCACAGTAAGGCAGGTAAGGCAGTGCAAACTTTAATCTCAGTACTCAGGAGGCAAAGGGCAAGCAGATCTCTGCTAGTGTGAGGCCAGCCTACATGGTGAGTTTCAGACCAGCCAGGGCTACAAGTAATACAAACATCAAAGAAACAAACAAACAAATGGGGCAAAGCAAAACAGACATTTAGTCATTTTTAAAAATTATAAATGACTATCAAGTGGTTATATTATCCATTTTCCAAAAGTGTAAGAGATTTAAAAAGATTCTCAAAGTACTAAGATGTTTAAAAATGTTTTTTACAGACAAATATTATCTAAATACTAATTTCTATACACCACCAATTCCATCTTAACAGTGTGTGTATATATATAATTTACTTAAGGGGCTGGACAGATGGCTCAGCAGTTGAGAGCATTGGCTGCTCTCAACAGAGGTCCTGAGTTCCGTTCCCAGCATCCACATGGTGGCTGACAATCTGATGGCCTCTTCCTGTCTGCATCCAGACATGCAGACAAAGCACCTGTAGATATGAAATATATATATGTATGTATTTCAAGAAACCTTTAACTGAGGAGCTGGAGAGACGGCTCAGTGAAAAGCAGCACTTGCTGCTCTTGCAGGGACCTCTGTTTCATTACCAGCAGCTACTTCAAGTGGGTCACAGCTCCTGTGAGCACGGTTTTAGAGGAGCCGACACACTATAGGCCTCCGTAAGCACCCGTGTACATGCATAAACACACATACACATAAAAACCATACATACATACATCCTTGGGGCCAGATGTGGAGGTGCACACCACAGGTAGTTCTAGGTCAGACAAGACTACACAATGAGACCCTGTCTCAAAATAAATAAAGAAAATAAAAACAAAAATTAAAAAAATTAAATTTTACTTTAAAAGAAATTAAGAATTTAAAATTTCACTTCACAGGATTGGAGACATAGTTCAGTGTGCACTGGCTGCTCTTCCCGAAGTCCCAAGTTCAATTCTCAGCAACCACACAGCTGCTCACAACCATATATAACTGTACTCCTATGGGATCAGATCCCCTCTTCTGATGTACAGGTAGATGTACACGTAGGCAAAAACACCCATGTACATAAACAGAATAGATATCTAAAAAATAAATAAAATAAAATCTTATTTTATGTAGTCTATTATTTTTCTTCTATCATGGGCCTAAAATATAATTTTATTTCATAAAGTTGATAACTTTTAATTATACAGGCAAAAATCCTTTTCAAATTCTCATTGACATTTTTTTAAGAGGAATTCTGACTATGTAGGCCAGGCTAACCTTGAATTTAATATGAATCCTGCCTCGGTCTCCTGGGGGCTAGGATTCAAGACATAAGTCACCGCCTCCCCCTTCAAAGTCTAACTTTATAAGAAGAGTACAGCTCCATGGACCTGCTTATCAACTGTGTACAAGTCCATAGGTTCCCTCTCTGGCATCACAAAGCAGAATGAACCCGATGTGGCAGCAGATATTTCAGATACACTAGCTTACTAAGCTGGGCACAGAATGTTACATACCTTTTGTGTTTACAAATGGCAGTTTCACGTATCACAGAAAGTTATTCTGATATTTGACATAATCTTGACTGTCAATTCTGGGTGGGTTGGGGCAGGTATAGATATGAAGATGTAAAGCTACTGTCAGAGAACGCTGGAAGCGGTTAGGCTGTTAGCTTATTTTCTGTTCTGAAAGGTCATCTACATACCACTACTAAGGGAGTAGTCACTAACTAATGTGGCATTAGATTAGCATAGGCTGGGCTTGAGCAGAAAAATGTCTGTTTAAAGCACACACTCCTCAGGAGAAGTAGCAGAGACAGTAAAGAGGCAAGCCTAGGAAGGGCTGACCAGTGAGTGTCCAAGTGAGAATGTCACTGTCACCTCAGCACATGAAAGACAGATGCAGGATGACTGGAAACAACTTAAGGCAGGTCTAGCTACATAGAGAGACCCTGTTAAAAAGGATTAAAAGAAATACAATATTGCAAATGGGTAGTTAACAGGGGTGGATTAGTTAATAGGACTGTACAAATGTCTATTTCCTAGTTTCCATCCTTGTGCTATGGTTATATAAAATGTCAACATTTGAGGAAGAAAAGCTAAAAGAACTGTAACTTAATTTTGCAAGTCTGAAATTATTCCAAAGTAAAAAGTAAAAATCTGAACTCCTACAAATGTATAAAAACCAGCAAAACCAGAAAGAAACCTCAAGTTTCTGGATTCCAGTCTTACACTGGGATGGAATGCAGGCTCCACACAGGTAAACAAGCACTTGTAGTAAGCCACATCACAGCCTAGGCAAGGTTGTATCCTGAAACAGAATCCCCCAGTTGCCTGAGCTGGCCTCTGACTTGTACTCTTCACATCTCAGACCCCGGGGGTTGTGGACCAGTCCAACTGGCTATCTTTTTAAATAAGTGTCCCAAAGTATTCTGTTGTCCCAGCAGATTAAAGATAAATATTCAAGACAATGTTAAACTTTTTATTTATACTACACTAAAAATTTAAAGTTCATTTGCCTACATGGGTTGATAATTTTGAGAAAAAAAACCTCTAAGACAGGCAGAGCAGGTACCACCAATCTCAACAGACAGGGAGAGGTCAGCACCAAATAAACAAAACTGTCCAAGTCCCAAATCTAGGAAAAAGGAAAACAGCTAGAAAACACACACAACAACAAAACATACACATCAAAAGTCCCTTCATTTTCAGGTTACTATGAGACCTTACTGATTTTAAAATAAACTGTCATATCTACTTCAATAAATATTTAACACTAATAAACAGTTTGATGAGCTAGAAATCTAAGTGCTATTATCAGTAAAGTTTTAAAATTTGTATGACTTTTGAACAAGCAGGGCCCTTTATTAGCTACCCAAGGACAGCAGACGGCCATAGATGGGATATGAAGGAACTCGAGACATATAATTGAGTCAAGTAAGCAAGTCCACAAGTGTTGTAGAACACCCTGAATTATTAATTCTACATTTAAATAAGTTTTCACTGTAAATGCATTCTTCAAATACAACAAACTTATAATTCAAGGAGAAATACTCATTAAAATAAAGCAACATAGCAGTATGAAATAACTTAATAAATTCTTAATGCAACTTTTGATTTTAAAAAATGTTAAAGGAGCCAATGTCCTTAAATACAGCACTCAGGAAGCAAAGTGGATCTCTGTGAGTGTGAGGCCAGCCTGGTCCATAGAGCAACAGTTACCTGGTGAGACAGTCTCAACAACAGTATTAAAAGTATGTTAAGGGGCTGGGGATTTAGCTCAGTGGTAGAGCGCTTACATAGGAAGCGCAAGGCCCTGGGTTCGGTCCCCAGCTCCAAAAAAAAGAACCAAAAAAAAAAAAAAAAAAAAAAGTATGTTATTAGTGCCAACAAACTAGGAAGAGATATTCAGGCAAAACCAACCAAGTACCCCTAAATATCCAAATGGCTTCTGACAGAAAAGAGCAATTTGAGGTGATGTTATAAAATTGAGTTCTTAACTAATTCACGTGCTGTCAGTCCGGTGCCTACATTTGATTTTGAGGGTAATGTATGCACTCATCTGCATCCAACCCATTTGTTATTAGTAGACTGTTAACCAGCTAAGCTCCACACTGTGTCGAGCTATAATTGCCCCCTGTTGATTCTCTCATTGCAATAATTGGACAATGAATCTTATTCAATTAGTCCATATGCTGTAATTAATACACCCATCATACTTGATATAAATGAATCACGCCTGTGATTCTCACATGTAGGAAGATGAAGCAGAAGGACTATGAGTTCGAGGTCAGCCTGAATTACACAGCAAAAGCCTGTCTCAATCAGCCCAAAGCAAAACAAGAATTACCTACATAATTTTAATCATAGAAAACAGGCAAAATATTATTTTGCATTATTTTGTTTTTGCTAGGTAAGTAAAAAGAAATGAGGCCATATTTAAAGGCATCAAATGTATTTATTTTTCTAGTCAGGCATAATGGACACATGCTTTAATTCTAGCACCATTGGCAGAAACCTGCATTCAAGGACAGCACAGTTTACAGAGTTCCACAACAGACAGGGCTACACAGAGAAACCAATCAATCCTGACTGGACAGGCAAAACAACTCTCTCTCTCTCTCTTCCCCTCCCCTTCCCTCTCTTCCTCCCTCCCCTCCATCACACACACACACACACACACACACACACACACACACACACACACGCACATGGGGGCTAGGAAACAGCTCAGTGAGTAAAGTGCTTGCAGCGCAAGTTTAAAGATGTAAATTCAGATCACAGTGCCTAAAAAGTGAATTCAAGATCTCACCTTAATCTCATCAAGAAAAGGCAAGCAAGTCTTAAATGGGCTCTTATTTTAGTTAAAACAATATTCCAAAATATGTGAAAGGATATTTAGTATAAATTTTTTGGTAACTTTAATTTTTTATTATTTCCTGTTCAGTGTTGAATGTTGTTCCACCTCCCCCCCGAGTGTACCACATAATCAACTATAAAGAATCCACATAATCATGCAATATGTTTGAGTAGAGCTTCTTTTTATTTTTTGAGAAAGGATTCCTTTATGTAGTATTGGCTGTCCTGGAACTCACTATATAGAAGAATCTGGTCTCTCTCTGCCTGCCTCTTAAGTCCTGGGAAAAGCATGCACTGACATGAGTAACAGCATAGTTGACTGTTAATTATTAAAAAATACACATGTAAGCTGAAACAAAATAAACAAAAAGCACATGTAACATCTCTGCAACCTGGATTCTCTAATTCGCCATACTTTTAATTTTCTTATTGACACACAAGATGAGGAGGCCTTAAGACCAATAGCAGCTTGCATTCAGTGGAGAGGACACCCCTTTCTGATAATGGCAAACCTTACAGTCTTGTAAAAGCATAATTCTTAATGGAAGAGCAAGTCTTACCCAGAATTCTCAAGTATCTCGTGCACCCTACTGGCTCTGCGGGCTACTGTTTCACATCATCTGAGTTTTAGATTTTGACCAGTAACATTAGGAAAGCATTTATACTGACAATGCATAGAAAAGCCTTTGTGTCTGGTTTTCAGTAAAATGTTTCAGTAAATAAAGCCTTTTCTATGCTTGGGTCAGTCAGGAGAGGCAGCGAAATTGATATGAGACTGACTGACACTTGAAGAAATGTCTCTCTGGAGATTCTGCACTTGTCTGCTTGGCTTTACACAGCCTCTTACTGGTATAATAGGAATGTATAACACATTTATATCATACACTTTTATAACCAGTTTAGTAAGCATATGAGAAATAACTAGTTCAGCCCTTTATATGTTTGAAGACAGCACCATTTCAAAATTCCTATTATTTTGAAAAAAAAATATAGTTCACATATCATTTTATTATCATGTCTTCAAGCAGGGTCTCTCTATGAAGCACAAACTGCTGTCAAACTCTTAAAGGTCCCAAAGAGACTGTGGATAGAGCTGAGGGATAGAGAGTCCTTGCCAGCAACAAACAAGACACTGTGTTTGACCCCTAGGACTAAAACTAACCACATCAAACCACAGACAAGCACAGCGACAGGACCATAAAAGCTGTGGTTTAATGTCCCCTGCTTTCTGTCATAATGTCTCAAATTTAGTTTCTATTTGAGCTTGATAAGTATCTCAATATTTAAGGATTTTTATATAACTAAACAGAAAACGACTTCAAATACATAAATAAACCATATTCCTATAGCCAGTAGACTAACTAAACAGAAGCAAAGAGCTCAATCATCAAGGGCTGTTACTGAAACTCAGACAACTATGAGACTGTGTCAAGATCAAAAGCTCAGTCAGATAACTGGTCAGAAGGCAGGTCCTGAGGGAGAAGACCTTAGAGAGTAGCAACAGAGAACTGCCATTACAGCTCCGTATAAGACATAGCTCTGCACACTACGTCTTTCTACCACACATGCACGTGTGAGACACTGGGATCAATTCAGATCCAAAGGAAAACTCAAACAGTGAAAGAAAGCAGTAACCCAGTTTTGTCTCTGTTGTTTCTTTTTAGTGTTTTCTGTTTGGCTTTAAACTGACCTTACTTTGGAGCAAAGTCTTAAGAGAGAGAGAACCCAGGAAACAGATGAGGAAGACATACAGCCCCAGCTTCCCTTAATAGCTCCATGCTGTTTAGGGTTTCAGAAAACCATAATAACTTGCATCTGCTGATCACTGCATAAATTCTAGATACTGTCTTATTTGTTTTAAATGATAACCCATTTCCTCCTCAAAATGATCCCCCTTCTAAAGCTAGAAGGTAAGACTCTATACAGGGTTATACTGCTTGTAACTAAATGACACTGACCCCAAATCAAAGAACTTACAAAAATTAAATGAGATGATATGAAGTGCTCTGAAAAAAACGTTCAACTGCTTATATTTTTAAAGTACCAATCTAGGGGCTAGAAGATGTCTCAACAGTTAAGAGAAAACAGATCTTGTAGAAGACGTAGATTTGGTTCCCAGTACCCTCATCAGCTAGCTCCTAACTGCCTATGACACCAGTTCTAGAGGACCTGATGCCCTCTAAACTCTGAGGTGAAAAGAAACCTTCACAGCCGCCGTAATACCCATAAATGGAGGGTCTTGGAGACGGTTCGTGGATGCCTGCTGTACAACAATGAAGGTTGGAGAACGCTTCCAGCCCCATCACATTAAAAAGTAGGGCAGATCAGTGGCTTACCCGAAATCCTAAGCTTGCAGAGAACAGGGTATCTTTAGGGCAATCTCGCTAGCTAGACTGGCAGAACTGGCAAATTTTAAATTCAGTGAGAAATTGCTTTAAAGCGGAGAGTCACATGACATCAACCTCAACTCCACATGCTGTGCATATGTGTGACCACCACATGCAAATGTACATATCACAGACATATACCATACATACATTCAAGTTATTAAAATCAATCTAGGGACTTAGAAGAGAGTTCAGTTACTAAAGTGCTTGTTGCAGCATGAGGACTTAAATGTGTTCCCTAGCACCCTGTAAAAATGCAGGCACTGTGGCACTCACCTGCAGACACAGGCAAGTCCCTGACATGCCCTGACAGCCAGGCAAGCCACGTCAGTGAGCTCCAGGTGCAATGAGAACCTTGTCTCAAAAAATAGGGCAGAGTGTGGTTCAGGAGGTCACCTGACAGCGACCTCTGGCCTCCATGTCCACATCATGTGTAGACACATGCTCCCTCACACACCTATGCAAACATATACAACACACACATGCAAACCACATCAAGCTATAAAAGAAAAAGTTTCAAACATACTAAAACAATGCTTTTTCTTCAGAGTAATATTCCTGGTTTATATCAAATCACATCTATGCATTAAATAAATATCAATTATGACTGGATGTCATCAATAAATTATAGTTTATAAATGTACTTCTTAATTTTCTAAGATTTATTTTGTTTTTAAATTACATGTGTATGTCCATGCACATGAGTGCTGTGTGTACGGAGGCCAGGAGAAGGCATTCGGTCCTCTGGAGCCGGTCACAGCCGGTCCTCTGTGAGCTCCTGATGTGGGTGCTGCGGAAACTGCACCTACATCTTAGCAGCGCTCGAGCCCACCACTGAGTCATCTGTCTAGCCTCCAATTACGCTTTTAAAATGCATACTTAACACTGTGGGAGTGGGAAGGGGAAGGGGAGGGATTAAGTATGTAGCGTCCTCAGAATCATTGGTGTCAATAATCTGGTACTAAGAACAATTCTAAAATTCACAGGAAATCCGACTTTTTTTTTTAAAGGAAATGCTCACATATCATAAAATGCTACTTAAAATAACACAAACTGATCCTTACTTAGATGACTCCTCACATAACAATGAAAAACAAGAGCTGGGAGCTGGGCACAGTGCAACCACCCCTCCAATACCAGCACTTGAGACATGGAAGGAGGCTGATTTCCGTGGGTTCCAGGTCAGCCAGGGCTTCACAGTGAGACCTTGTCTCAAGAAAACAAAAAGTCACCTCTTCAAAAACCACCAAAAAGCCCTAACCACACCAACAAAACTAGGATCTGGGGTACAGTTCAGTGGGAGAATGCTTGGCTAGTGTGCTAAGGAGGGGCTTGCCTCCAGCCCTGCAGTGAATAACTGTGTAAAGAATTCAGCAAGTTCAAAACGATAAAGCACACTGCCTTATTGGAAGATATAATAAAGAAAGGTTTTCATTGGTTAACAGAGGAACTCTGCATTCCACATTACGGTATTTTAGTCCACAGTGGTCAGATGGTCCAGTGGGTAAAGTTGCTTGCCACCAAGCCAAGTACTAATTAATGACTGAATTTGAACTCTAGGATCCGTACAGTGAGAAGAGAGAACTGTGCCCATAAGTCACATGTGCATCCGCGCGCGCACACACACACACACACACACACACACACACACACACACGTGCACGCTTTTGTGAGACATATTATAGAGCCTTGGGTTATGTCTAGCAAAGCCCATACACTCAAGTTTTTTCCTTGTAGCAACTACTTACTATCTTGACATGTATTTAACCAAGAGAGAAAGTAAAGCAAAACACAAAACAAAACCAAAAAACCAATACTTTTCAGTACAATTGCCTCCAAATTCTTTCTGCTCACTAGAGATTGGCATATTTGAGGGGCAGGGGAGAGAAAGAAAGAAAGAAAGAAAGAAAGAAAGAAAGAAAGAAAGAAAGAAAGAAGGAAGGAAGGAAGGAAGGAAGGAAGGAAGGAAGGAAGGAAGGGTATTAAAGCAATTGGTGATATACTATTAACTTTATTTTAAATAATCTACTTACTTTTTTTTAAACTACCATACAATTCTCAGAGAGTGAGTTAAATCCAGACAAGGTGGCACTTTCCTGTGATGCTAGAGCAGAGGAGGCCGAGGCAGAAAGGGTGCAGTAAGTTTGAGGCCAGCTTGCTCTACGTAATGTGTTCCAGGACGGTCTCGGAAACCAATAAAGGTGAGAGCTGACAGTATCAACACGAAACCACCTGCTCTCCTCCCAGACAGCCTGGGCAATGCCGCTAACAATGTCTAACAATTCCACCTCTCAGTTTAAGTTCCGTGTTTCTCTTTGACTTAATTATCTCCATCTTTACTTCAGTGCTCACAGGTTTTCTCTTCCGTCAGATTTAGGTCTGGTCTTACTGGTCTCTAGGGGCCTGGGTCTCTTTCATCCTCAGACTTAGAGCAAATAGAGTTATCATAGCTTTTCAAGCTTCTCTACCAATTTCAATGTCACTGTCTTCAAAGTATGGTCCTTCTAAAAACATTTCTCTGCCCATATCTCTGAACAAGTTAAAATTAGAAAATTTTAACAATATTAACTTCTACTAATGTGAAATATAGGTTTCCTAAGTGAAAAATAGATATAGTTTTGGAAAATCATGTACTTTCATTAAAAACAAATGAAAAAACTGGATGAATACGGGAGGAGAGATGATCCACTTCTCTTACAGAGGACCTGGGCTCTGTTCCCAGAGCCTGCATGGAGGCTCACAACTGACTGTACATGCATACTCTTAGCATACACAGAAAATAAATGAATAAATCTAAAAAAGAATATCAGCACATCTATGCTAGCTGTGAAGATGGTTGACATAAACACAATATTTTTAAAAAGAAAAACAAGGGAGTGGAAATTTAACTTTGAACTCTACTTTGTCTGCAAATACTACCAATAATAATTATTTATTGATGTTGATCCGGACAGACTGCGTTCGTTTGACTACATTGGAATGAAAATAAAGAGTTTGATGTGCTGGTAACTATACAGTGATGACGTGAGCAAAGTCTCCTGTCAGAGGGCCGCTCACTCTTCTGTGTGTGTGAACAACAAAGATCTCACGTTAGCTTACGTAAATTCTACAGAAAGCTTCCAACAATGACTAGTCCTGTGAGAACAAGTGTGAGAGCTGACAGCCTTACATTACGTTTAGCTTTCCATATAAAACTGCATAAGTTACATTGTGAAAACATGCGGTCAAATTAAAATACACAGAATTGGCTCTGGCACTGAGGGTGCTTGTCCAGCATGTATAAGGCCTTGGTTGTAAAACTTATGACAAATCACCAAGTCTAGGATTTTGATCCCTAGCACTACAAAAAGTCTAATAATAAGATTCAACAGAAAAAAGGGCAGGCGAGCACTTCTTTGCTCTTAGGGTTCTCCCAAAGCATTACCACCTGGCGCCTTCATTACAGAAGTAAATCTGCGAATGCCTATTTTAATTCCCTACCAACAGGTCAGAGTTTTGAGCAGTTGGGTCTTCTGAGAAAAGACACTGTATCATGTTTTAAACTGCTAGATCCCATGTGAGTTACAATGCTACTGCGAAGTAAAGAAATATTGGAAAAATCTCAAATGTATCTTTAAGGAAAGTGACTACGGAACTGTCACAAAAATATGGATATTTTAGTCCTCTCCCATGCATATTCTGTTTTATTAATATAAACACACAAAACACTATGTTAAGAGAAAAGTACTATTTGGGGACCATACAATATTACATAATTCACTGAAAATGGAAATAAAATGAACACGGCAGACAGCAATGTACAAGTCTCCTCATGGGGTCCACACTCCAACCAACAGCAGAAGACAGTTGGACCTCAGCAGGAACCAGAAAACATTACGTTTAATTAATAATCAACTTACCCAATTTTTGTCTTCTCTTTCAACTTCGAACACGCTTTTGGTTTTCTGTTGTCTCTGTCTTTTGGCTTAGACTTCACCCTCTGCGCTCTCTTTTCTTCCTTCCCATCGACTGAAGAGCTAGGGAAGTTCTCAGGGCTCATCACTCGTGGAATATTGCGCTCCCCTCGCTCCTTGGCTCTGGCTATGGCCTCCGATATTATACGATTAGCCTTTTCTTGCTTGCTTTCCGATTCTGCCTTCTTTCTTGGCTTCTTCTCAGACATGACCCTCACCTGGGTATTCTGCAGCCTACTGTATGTCCCAGAGCCATCACTCTTCTTGGAAGATGGAGGCTGGAGAAAAGGAACATTATAAATAGAATATACCAAAGTATATTTTTAAAAACTGACATAATAGCTGGAATTTTAAATTAAGCAGCAGTAAAATGGCATAAGCCATTATGTGAGTGCTGCAAACAAAGGTGAAGTGAGGCACTGTTCATCTGGAAGTTAGGACAGAGTGCACTCAGTTACTCACTTGCAAATAAAGGTTAGTGAGAGACAGATTGGTTGATGTTCCGAATGTTCCGAATGCATTCTTAGGTTTCAGATTTTACCACAGAAGTACAGCTATTGCAGATTTTGTCCTATAACTATTATTTACATTTAGGATGAACATCTTTTCTTTCATCTTTCCTCCAAACCTCTAAACTATAATTAAATTAAAAGATAGCTATTGTAACTTAGAAAAAGAAAATCCTGTCTTAAGATGAGGAAGAGAACAGGAATTGCTCTAACACAGCAGCATCGCTAGCTACTTAGGAAACCGGCCTCCTCATACCCAAAATCAAAGAAAGTTTTAGCTTTCCCATGAAAGAGTTAAACATGGATTTTTGTCTTTATTATAATTTCACTCAAGCTATTTTAGAAAGAAACAAGTTTTACGGTTTTATATTACAATTATCAATATTTTAGCAATCTCACAGGAAACAGACTAAGAGCATTTTTAAAGAATTTCCTCTGCAGACAGGCATTCACCCACCTAGGCTTAGCCCGGTTTGTTGTGTCCTTACCCGTAAACACGCCTGGGGCTACAGCACAGAAGAAACCCAGGCATTTCCAAGCACATTTTCATGCCGACTCCAGTGTGCTCTACTGGGTGTCTTTTCTATACCTGCCTCATCAAGGTGTCAGAGCAGTGTCACAGCGCTGGGGACCGAAGCAAGGCTTAGACAGGGTCTCTAAAATGCCACCTTAAGGCCTACAGACGACAACAAACAGCCCCGGCTGAGAAAACAGCACCAGGCTCAAGATGGCGATGCGTGCGACTCCTGCAGCAGCAGCCAGTAACGAGGAGGGTTATTCAATCCCATTAGCCTTTTAGCCCAAAGAACCCCTCCTCCTCCCACTCATTCAGGCTTCACTTACCCTTCCTCTTGGCCTCTTCACTGAAGACATTTTTGGCGTCAGACAAAGGCTTGCCCTCTGCTTTTTCGCCACCTCAGGCAGTGCTCAAGGAAAAAGCTTTGAAAGAAGACTCCTAAATGGCCTATTTAGCAAGCTGCAACCCAGAGATGCACAGCCGTCCACAAACACACATTTTGATTTATCAACACATTCCTGCCTTGGCAAGTTTATGTCTGCTGTTCATCCTCTTTAGCTATGATAAGGGCTGCAAGCCCTCCTACAAGCTGTTTCCTCAGTAGCTGTAAGCAGATAGCCAACAAAGCACAGAAAGAAACGAATGCACAAAGCATCAAAACGCATCAGCATGAATATTAGAGATGTCGTTAAAAATACTGACTCCTTCTGCGGAAGTAGGCCAGCAGATGGTGCTACCAGTTATTATTCCATTAGACTCTGCAGTTTAACCCCCAGTGGACTGGTCTTTCCTCCGAAGGCGTTAACTCTCAACCTGCCACTTCCTACACTCGGGCTTTTAAAGTACCCAATGAAAGTGTGGGTTTTTAAAAAATCGTCTGGGAACTAAAACAGTGGAGAAATGGCTGTATGTGGCTGAGTATTTTTTTTTAAATCCGGTGAAGTTTTTACAGAGGAAAATAAGTTTCTTCACAAAATTATAATATAACATTTGAACTAAAAGTACCTGCCAATGAACAAAGGGTTAAAGAGCAGGTCATGCAAATGACCACTTAACAAGTGACTAGTTCAGAATTAAGTCTCTTTCCACAGCTAAAGGCAGCAAGAACCAAACAACTGTTACTTTTTTGAATTGAGAAATCAAACTGTTTTTATTATCTCCATGAACACAGTGATTTTCCAGCAAAATCTCAACCTCTTTGGCCTTTACCCTTCATGCTTTGTTTTAAACCTATGACAGATGAAATTTAAATTTATGTCATGTAGAAAATAAATAAATTCACCTTAATTTGGTTTTTTGTTTGTTTCTTTGTTTCTTTGTCTGTTTGAGACAGGGTCAGCTTCTGCTGTCCTGGAACTAACAAAAATCCACCTGCCTCTGCCTTAAAGTGTCTGAGATTAGAGGCATGTGCCACCACACCTGACTCTTGAATTTGATCATTGCTAATATAAATATACACACACATACACATATATATGAGACTATTTTAGTAAGCAATATCTTTAAATAGTTAAAACTTCACTATTTCAAAAGCCACATTTATATTTTGTTGTTTTGTTTTATTTTTTCAAGGCAGGTTTCTCTGGGCAGCCCTGGCTGTCTTGGAACTCGCTCTGTGGCTCAGGCTGCTGGCTTCAAACGCAGAGACCCGCCTGCTTCTGCTTACCAAGTGTTGGACTCAAAGGTGTGTGTACCACCACTGCCCAGATGTTATCTTTTATTAACGCCTCCTTTATAGCTGTTCCCTGAACGTCATCTGATACTGGTATGAGAACGACGTTTTATCATTGTTCCTTTTGGGAAAACTGAAGGTTACAAGAGAAATGGGATTCTCCGAACAGTACTGGAGGGATCAATCTGGACAGCACAGTAAGGAGTCAGGCAGAGGACTCTCGGTCTCACTTAGTAATCAATTAGTTAGTGCCAGGCACTGCTTTAAGTATTTGTGGATATTAACTCATTTAATCCAGAAGGAAAAATCAGTAATAACATTAACAAAGAGATGGAGGGTGGCAAACTGACAAGGATAGACACTGCTGTAGTTACAGAAGGACAGAGGGACATAAGACAAACAACTACTAAAATGTTGCTATAAGCTAAGACACTTACTGTTTGGCATCAAGGACTATTCTCCCAATTCCTAATAGCTCACATGTATCGACCCAGTTGACACTTAAGACTGATCTGATTAGACTCTGGACTGCTGCTAATTATTACTTTATAGATAAGGACACTTGCGTGAAAGAAGGGTCCCACTGAGGGGAGCTAGAGAGATGACTCAGCACTTAAGAGTACTAGCATTCACTGGCCACTCTTCCAAAGGACCCTGACTTAGTTTCCAGCAGTTCACAATAGCCTGTAGTTCCAGTTCCAAGACTGATGTCCACTTCTGGCCTCTGGGCACTAGGAATGTATACAGTATACACACACATACATGCAGGTAATATACTCATACACACCAAATAAAAAAATAAAGATCTAATTGCTACTAAATAGGGGGACATAGAATAGAAAACAAGATAATCTTTAAAGAGACCGGGCTTTTAGCTATGCTGTGTGGGATATAATTCAATCATAGTAATTTTAGGAATCAACTTACATACAAATAAAAGTGAGCCGTTTTCTCAAAATATCAGGTTAGTGATAATAAAGCTACGGTAGATTTTTTAAGCTCTTTCTTCTGCCCTTGCAAAGATGCAGAGACCATTAGGTAAGGATGGAGTATGGTTGAGCTGTAAGAAGAGTCAGAAGCTGCTTCCTGGACCAAGGTTTAGCAGCAGAGAAGGTAAAAGAAATGGGAGACCTAGTAGAGAAAGTATGGAATTCTTTTCATGCTGAGTTTCAAATGGTGAGCACTAAGATCTGGAGACTAGAGCTAGACCCTGAAACAAAGAGTAGTCTGGGTTGACCCTGGGGACACGGCTCAAACCCTAACTGGCATGAGCAACTCTGTGTGTGCGCAGACACACACACAGTGGAAGCCCTGCTGTTGTCTTTCCTCCCCTATTCCCCTTAGTGCTCTTGTCACAGATTATGGACAATTCCCAAACCATCTAACTTTTCTGACAAGCTTCTCAGCAGTTTCCAGTACCTTACTGAAACATTATAACTGCTTAACAATCAATCTTATCAGTAGAATACTGTGTGATCAAGCAGTTTTCTACTACTGGAATCCAGGACTTTAATTTTAGTCTGTTTCCCTCCCTCGAAGCTTTTGTTGTACTGACTGCCCATTTGCTACACTGGGGTCATGTAGGAAAATGTCATGTGGGGATATGGACATGGGATCTGCGACTTTCACTCCCTGGGACAAGGTGAAGCTTGGAGAACACACTGCAGCTTTTCTGTAGGTCTGTGGCATGGTCCTTGCTTACTCTACTTCATGTACTTGGCTCAATCCCCAGCGAAATTATGAAAGACAGAACAAATAAATTAATTTCTCCAGCCACAAAAGGTAAATATATAGAACAAATATTCCATAATAACTTGTTAGCAAAATGTAAGATATTTTAGTTGTTGACAGTAAGCTGACATCTTCACCTTCGTTTTTAGTCAAGGCTGGCCTTACCTAGGGCCCAAGACATCATCAGACCTGGAATTATAGGTATGTGCCACACTCCCATACCCAGCTAAGATTGCTTTTAAACAAGGAAAAAAATTAGACTTATGTCAAATATTTTCCTACGTTTTGTGTTGATTTATTTTCAGTTTTTATCTAGAGCAATCACTTCACTTCCCTCTCTTCATGCCTGTGAACTGTCATATTGATAAGTTCAAATACTAAGTTTGCATCCTGTGATCGAAGTATCCCGGTTTCCTAGTAACTAACAATGACTTTTGTTTCTCGCTAGGGTTAGAACGTTGAGTTTACAGTAATATGGTAATGCTCTTTGAAGTAGTGTTTTTATTTTAATTATCAATGTGACAGTTCAAGCAAGTCATCTTAAATGTTGTGTTTATAAAAGACACTAATGTTTTGCCCAACTTTAGGAAAGAAAAATCAAGGGGAAAGAACATGACAAATGCACTGGTAAAATTGAGAGGAATCAGTACATTCTGGAATTTGGAAGAGAAATATATGAAGGATAAAAGTTAAAAGAAATAAGAGAAATTTTTAAAGTTGTCCACCAAATGCATTGAGTGGATGGACACTATCTACTGATATGAGCAAGTCAAACTTGAGTATACATTTTAAGCAACTGAGAAATTTAAAAGTCTGACTGAACAAGACTATAAAATGATACTAGTGAAAGGGGGCTGCTAAGGCTGGCCTGATACTTGACTTTTGTGTACTCATGAAATGACAGCATAATTAAACTTTAAGTTATATTCTAAAATAACAAATTGTTCATCATGGCCAGAAAGTTAGGCACATATAGAAGAATAATAAACAATGTTAAACCAAGTGATATGTGCTATGATAAATATGTCTCGATCTTATGCAGAGGAAATCGAAGATCAGTAAACTATTTCAGAACGATAGGAAGCGAGGATGCTGGCACTGCTATAACCTCAGCACATGGAGGTGAAGGCACGAAAGGGAGGTTTGTAGCCAGCCTGGCCTACGTAGTAAGTTCCGGCCTTGCAGATGATGCACAGTAAGGCCGATTCTTAGAGACTGAGGCGAAGGACTTGTAAGGATAGAAGAAGGAGGGGAGGTAGGCAGGCAGGCACGAAGGAGCAAAAGAAGGAGGAAGAGAAGAGAATAGGCTGAGAAAGCAGTATATATAGCTTCTGCAATACCAAAATCCTACAATTTTTCATTGACAAGAAAGCTATGCAAATATAAAACAATATGTATCTCACCCTATATGTTACCATTGGTATCTCATATAGTTTCTATCCTTTGTACATGTGTCCAATGAAGAATATGTATAACAAATCAAATAAGACAAATCAATAATCAATAATCAAATCACAAGACCTTGTCAAGTTCATTACTTGCTGAAAACAATAAATTAAAAAATTCTGACTTCATTAACCTTTCCTTAACACAAGAAGTTACTCTCTGTATAATAATAATGCCCTGAGGCCGAGTCCACATTGTACCCATGTGAGAGTGGTGTAGGCCTTTAATCCCAGAACTCAGGAGGCTGAGAGGCAGAAGGATCTTGGAGTTTGAGGTCTATAGATCAAGTTCTAGGATAGCAAGGGCTACACAGAGTGACCCTGCCTTAAAAAACAAAAACAAACAAACAAAAAAAAGTGCTTGGTGTTCTTGTAGAGGTCCTGGGTTTGGTTACCAGTAAACTCATGGCTCACAATTGTCTGCAACTCCAGTTCCAGAAAATCCAATACCCAACAGCCTCTTTAGTCTTCCATGGGCACCTCCCACAAACCATACACATACATAATTTGTGGGACCGTGAAAGGTAGCTTTGTCCCTGGTTGAGCTAAGGCATGAAGTCCCGGAAACCCTGCAAGGATGGTAGGCGCTTTGCCTTGATTCCCTGGCATCAGGTCCCTGTCACTAGCTGCAGGCCCCCATAGATTTGTGGCTATCAATCACATAAGGGCAACGCCCCAAGCCCCTCCATGTGTAGAGGATGTGGTCAGTAGGCTCAAGACAGATCTCCATTTTAATGAGATACCTAAAGGCTTGGAGGGCTTAGCCAATAAACTTTCCTTCCCAGACACTTCTTCCTGCAAAAGGTATTTAATCTCAGGCCCACCCTGAGAAAGGGGGTACAGTTTTCCTCGTCCACTTTCTGCCATGACAATAAATGCTTTTAAACCATGAACTGCCTCTTTTCATTGCGATCTGCCATAGGGAGCCATGAATTTCCCATAGAAGGCCTTTCTGTGTTCCTAGTCATGGCTGCCACCAAGTCAAGCTCAAGCCAAGGACTCTCCCTGCAGGACCAGCCAGAGCTCCCTTTTCCTCCCCCAGCCCAGGGTTAGAGCCAGCCTTCGGGCCTCCACTCCATTCTCAGCTCTTCCACAGCTTCCATGTCCAAGAGCATGAGAACCAGATGGCCCCGGCCTCTTCACAGACCCAGGGATCCCCCAGCCAGCTCTGGCTGTCTCCCGCATAAGACTTGTGCTTCTCCATCCCCGGAGTGCAATCCTAGGGCTGCCCTATGGCCAACCCGCCTGGCAACAGTGCAGTTACCCCAGAAGCAGAGCCCCAAGGCGAAGCAGATGCAGAACCTGTAACCCTACAGGTACTCACACAAACATATATATAAAAAAAAAGAATAAGTAAATTGGGTGTAGTGGTATACACCTTTAATCCCAGCACCCTAGAGCAGAAGCAGGTGGATCCCAGGGAGTTCAAGGCCAGCCTGATAGTGGTTTCTCAAGAAAGGGTTTTTCTGTATTGCCTCTGTAGACCAAGCTAACCTTGAACTCAGAGATTTGCCTGCCTCCACCTCGTGAGAGCTTGGATGATCTCCTTTCCTTGATGGGTCATCGTCATTATCCTCCATGGCTTGCCTGGGTAAGGCAGTGATTTTTAAGTATGAGTTGTCCTCTCATAAGACAGTAACTAGCATTCTTTATGAACAAAATGGATGGGTGTTTTGTCAGACATCGGTGGTATCTTTTATGTGTGCACGCGTGTATCTGTAGAGGTTAGAGGGAGATGTCTGCTGTCTGTCCTCTATCATTCTCGCCCTTTACTACCTTAAAATAGAACGTTAGCTCATCATTTTAAGCAAAGCTGACAGCCAGTAAGCCCCACCAAGCTTGTTTCTGTTGGGGTTACAGGTAATGGTCACACTAAGCTATAAGGAGACAATGTGCGTGCTGAGGATAGGAACTCAGCTCTCCTACTTAGACACCGAAGGCTCTAACCTCCTGATCCATCACCCCAGTCCCTGATGCAATCCTGCCATCTCTCTCATGACCTTTTCTACATGTTCACAAGCATTTATTGAATATGTTCAGAAGTAAATATTAATAATAGTCCAAAAAGTTTTGAAAACTTATTATAAGAGGTTACTGAATGCATTCATTTCATTTAGTGGTGTACTAGCTATTTTTATGTCAACCTGACACAAGTTGTAGTTGTCTGAGAGGAGGGAACTTCAATTGAAAAAATGCATCCATAAAATTGGGCTATACGCAAGCCTCTGAGCAGCAGTTCTCACTCTGTGGGCTTCAACCCCCTTGGGGACCACATATTAGATAGTCTGATTATAAGATATTTATATTATGATTCATAATGGTAGAAAACTACAGTTATGAAGTGGCAATGAAATAATTTTACGGTTTGGGGTCACCACAACATGAGGAATTGTATTAAAGGGTCGCAGCATTAGGAAGGTTGAAAACCATAGCTGTAAGGCATTTTCTTAATGAGTGATTGATGGGGGAAGGCCCAGCCCATTGTGGGTGGTGCCATCCCTGGGCTGGTGGTCCTGGTTCTATAAGAGAACAAGATATGCAGGTTCTGAAAATCAAGCCAGTAAGCAGCACCTCTCCATGGACTTTGCACAGCTCCTGCCTCCAGGCTCCTGAGCTGTTTGAGTTCCTGTCCTGACTTCCTTTGATGACAAACAGTGAAGTAGAAGTGGAGGCCAAATAACCCTTTCCCTTCCCAAGCTGCTTCTGGACATGGTACCCATCACTGCAGTAGGAGCACAAACTAGAAGTAGGAAGGCTGCAGTGCAACTCAACTGAGGAAACTTTGTTCTTTATTAGTCGGAAATTTGGCTAGAGGAGAACTACAGAACCAAAGGGGAAAGCTTAAAACTTACATCAGGAAAGAAAGCTCTTTGGAAAACTGTGTTCTATGCACTTGGAGCAACACATACCACATTCAATGCAAGATATGTGGTAAAAGAGTGAGTGGATGAGGTGAATCAACTTGTCAAAGGCTATACATTTTCAACCCTTAAATGAGATTGTGAGTCACACAATGTGTGTAAGAGATCTGGCTTTGTTGTGTACGTAGGGCTATAATATAAGCAATTGGAAGGTAGAGGAGAAACATCAGGGTTCTCAAACAGCATGGTTACAGTAGAATGTCTCAATACAATCAATTTGGCTCTGTCCTTGATTTCCAGGAGTAATTTATGTTTTACTTAAAAGGAGGGCCTCTCTTCAGATCAGGAGTTAGAAATCTTGGATTCTGAGGTAGAGTTGGCCATCAAAACTATGTGATTTAGATGGAAGGATTTGGGTTACCTAGGATCTATCGATCTTAATGCTGAGGCCAAGTAGGTAAATAAGTAACTAACGAGTTATGTGCTACAGCATTGAGGCTTATGAGGAGTCTTCCATATGTGTTGTCATATCTCAGAGCTCAGACCGGAATCCATCCAGAAAGTTTGAACCTTTATGTATGGAACTTCAGTCCGCCCCACCTCCTCCTTAGATGAGCTTTGATGCGATGCCTTCCTCTGTAATAACACTGTGATAATTGTAATCACAAAACAGCTTTTGTTGAGTTTCTGAAGTCAGTGTAGCTCCAGGAACTACCACCAACCACTGTCCCAAGCTTACGGGGTGCCAGAAGCAAAGGCAGTCCTAGAACTGTGCTAACTGAGGAGCCCCTCCTTGTCCTGCTCCTCCTCCTCTTCCTCCTTAAGGAGCACTACTGTCCTGGTTGAGAACTGATTGACCTAGTTATAAAAGTACATACTACATAACTTCATTTGTACAACATTCTTTTCTTCCTCTTGGTTTTTCAAGACGGGGTTTCTCTGTGTAACTCTGGCTGTCCTGGAACTAACTCTGCAGACCAGACTGGCCTCAAACTCACATAGACCTGCCTGCTTCTGCTTCCTGGTGCTGAGGTCAAAGGTGTGTGCCACCACTCAGCTTGTACAACACTGTTGAAGTGGCAAAACTGCCATAGATTGATTGACAGATTAGTGGTTGCTAAGGATTAGGAACAAGAAATGAATGTTAAAGTAGAAATGCACGAGGTAGGCTGGAAATACATTTTCAGTGTATAGAGCTTGCCTAAAAATTGGAGGCCGACCTAGTCTACATGGTGAGTTCCAGGACGACCAGGGCTACACAAAGAAACCCTCTCTCGAGTGGTGGTATGGAGATGATTCCCCAAATCACATGCTAATATATCAGGAAAATGACTGACCCATGTAAGTGCTGCCTTTATAGACCTCTACTTGTTAATTTGTGAGTATCAGGAGAGGGGCCATGTCATACAGAAGCCAGCTCTCCTGGACAAAGTTGCTGTGTCTCACCATGTGATGTCTTCTGCCAGCTTTTGATGTAACCACGGTGACCACTAAGCAGATGGCAGAGCAGAACTATGCTCTTGGTTTCTCAGCGTCTACAACAGTGAGCCAAATAACCCTTTCTTCTAAGTTACTTCTTCTCTAGCATTTTGCTCTTTCAATCACAAACTAAAACAGTACCCTTTCTCTGCTCTAGTCTAATAAGTGCCTATTGAAAAATTCATTTTAGGGCTATAACATAGTGCGGCCTGGTAGGCATGAGAGCTGCTCCACACCAACTAAAGAAAGCTTACTTTGAGATATTATTTTTTATTATATGTAATTTTATTGTTATACTTACCATAGAACATTGTAGTTATTTGTAGCCTAAAGTCATATTAAGATTGTATCTCTTGCATGCAGAGGAATGGTGAGCGCCCAGTTCCCAGGCCCCACTGAACACACATGGTGTCTATAGCAACGAGCTCAAAGAGGCCCAATAGAGTAGAGACTGAGCCACACGAATTAAAGTTACACAAAGACCTCAAAAAAAAAAAAAAAAAAAAAAAAGATTGTATCTCTTGAATCTTACCTAATGTTTGATAGTTTCATGTAACCTCCTAGATATGTTATGGATTTAAGTGAGATAATTCAGTTAATAGCTCTTGAAACATTAACAACTAAGCAATTAGTAAATCCTAGAATTAATTCCCGTGGTTAAGATTACATAGAGCTTCTTATATAGAGGAGTCTGGAGACTGGTGTGTCTAGCTAAGTCTCACACACTTACTCAAGGCCCTATGGTCAAAACAGCTAGGAAACAAAACAGTAATGATGTGAAAAACAATTTAAATGGGAGAAATATTTGAGCAAGCATTTCACAAGAATGAAAGAATGTCAAAGAATCAAAAGGTATTCACATTTTGAAACATTAATACAACTTCAAGCTCCCTAATTTTAACAGTCCATACAATAAGATTTCATGTGTCTAACATTCTTGAGGTGACTGCCAGCAAACAGCTATTTGAGTGATTAAAGTTTTTAAAAGAGGCACATAAATGTTTATAGAAGCTTTCTTTTGCCTGCAAGGCCTGTGCAATATATGCGTGAGTTACAGACAGTTGTGAGCTTGCACATGGACGCTGGGAGTTGACCCTGGCTCCTCTGGAAGAATAGTCAGTGCCTTCAAACCATTACTTCAGGACCAGAAGCTTTAGTTATTAAAATCTGGAAACATCCTAAATCTACTATTTTTTCACCCTTCTGCTTTTAATTGAGTAATATATGGGGACGACTGTGTCTCACTGTGTAGTCCAGTTTGGCTCTGAAACCACAATTCTGCTTCAGTCTCCAGTGCGGAGGTCACAGATGTACAGAACAACATCCTGTTGTGACTTCCTAGTCACACAACACGGCCAACTAGCTGGCCTTCTCTAAGCTCCATTCCAGCCTTCCATCGCCACTTCCAACTCATGCTTGTGTAGACACGTATGGCTGTTTGAGTCTTTGAAATATTAGAGACGCTGACTTCTATATGTGACAGGAAAGACTTCAACTAACAACAAACCCTCAGTAAACATGACAGGTGTTTGGGCCAATGATGTAACAACATCAGGGTGTATCTGCAAACTACAAATTATAACCATAATGGTTGAAATTAAAGAGACTAAAAGGGTATCAGGGTCGGATGATGTCAGTGTGAAGTCTCAGCGGTGAGGGAGTAGAGGCAGGAAGAGCCCAACCTAAACTAAAGAGCAACAGACCAATCTCACAAACAAACAAGCAAACAACACCCCAAAGGGCTAGGAATGCAGCTTTGTGCTCCAGTTTTAATCTAAATGGTGGGGTGGAGGTGGGGACTGGCGTCCCTTTTGGAGGAGGAGGAGCATCTGCAATTCTGACACATTCCCGTTGTACAATACTAATTACACTGTAGTCTTTGTTCTCCCATTTTTCATATGTGTATTTATATGGCTTAGATGCATGTGTGGAAGTTACAGGCTGATCTCTCCTAGTTTCCTTCCTGAGGCCGGGTCTCTCAGTCAGTTCGGTGCTCACTTATGCAGACACTCTTCTAGTCAGCTTGCTCAGGGAGGCTGGTTCTGCCTTCTGAGACCAAACTTCCAGGCTGAATGCTAATCTCACACTTGCAGAGCAAAGAACAAGTACTTTAATCACTGAGCCATATCCCTGGTTCTATTCTGTTATCAGTGTCTTCTCTCTCTCTCTCTCTCTCTCTCTCTCTCTCTCTCTCTCTCTCTCTCTCTCTCTCTCTTTCTCTCTCTCTATCTCTCCCTCTCTGTCTCTGTCTCTGTCTCTGTCTCAGTCTCATGCTTTTATAAAACAGCTTACTTTGAACTGTGCACAATGGTATACATCTGTAGCCCAGAAATCAAGCAAGAAGCAAAAGCAAAAGGATTACTCTAAATTTGATGCCAATCTGGTGTAGCGAAATCTAGAATATCTGGATCTACACAGTTTAAGAAAGAAAGAAAAGCTGGGAAAGAAGGAAAGAGAAAGGAAGAGAGAATAAAAGCTGCCTTTGGCCTTGGGAACGTCCTTCCCATACACAGAGCGTTTGCCTATTACATGAAAGGAGATGAGTCAGTGGGGTTAGAGCATGCATAGACCTTGCAGAGGACTGGGGGCTCACATACTCTTTAACTAAAGTTACAGGGGACCCAGTGCCCTCTTCCAGTCTCCACAGGCACTGCATACACATGGGACATATAGATCTTATTAATTCCAGATCTGGAATTATCAGATCTTAATAAGTTATACTAAAATGGATACATTTTATTATATATAAATTGTCTCAATAAAATTTGACTTTCAAAAGGTACTTTAACAGGTAGACACAGAACAGGATTAATTTCACCTAGCTAGCAGCTCTCATTAGTTTTATTTATTTACTGCAAACTAAAATGAAATTATATTATCCAGGGGCTGGAGAGATAATCCAGCAACCCACTCTCTACTCTTCAAGAGGACCTGAGTTTGAATCCCAGCATCCATATGGTAGCTCAAAACCATCTGTAACTCCAGTTTGGAGGAATCCAATGTTGGCAAATACCAGGCACACATCAGTACACAGACATACATTAAGGCAAAACACCCATATGAACAAAATAATAGTACTAATAATAGAAATAATAATAATAATAATAAATCTTTAAACAAAAAAGAAAAGAGCTGGGCAGTGGTGATACATGCCTTTAATCCCAGCACTTAGAAGGTAGGGGCAGGTGGATCGCTGTGAGTTCAAGGCCAGCCTGGTCTACAGAATGAGTTCCTGGACAGTCTCACAAAGAGAAACACAAAACAAAATAAAAGAAACGTGAGCCTGAATGCTCACCACACAAACATGCACACATGAGCGGACGCCCTTGCACAAATGTCCTGATTATAGAAGTATAATATATAGCATGCACAAGAGAAGAGAAAGAACGAAGCAGGAAGCAAGCGTATACCTGTGAGAAAGGAGTGAGTATAAACAAGTGAGGGCTCAGGTTGTCTTCTTCAGGAGAAAGGAAGGGACAGAAGTGTTCACAGGGAGAAGACCATAAGAAAGGCATAACAACTAGAGAGAGTCTTGCAAGTGGACTTTGATAGTCTGTGTCCCGAGACACTGTGAGGGATTAAAGTACTCACTCACAGGATGCTGAGGGACTGGGTGTCTCCCCCCTGAACATCATGACAGTTACTGCTCACTTATAAAAACCCAAACGGACTAAAGAAGGGGCTGGAAAGTTGCTCACGAGGACTGATAAGCCAGAGGTTATCCAGAAACATTTGATCCAGAATCATACCTTTTTTATCTAATTCAAATCATTTTGGTTCTTTGTTTTTTGGTTTTTAACAGACAAAATATTTTTCAAAGTTGTGAAATAAATTATATTTTTCCTGGCTAGGTAGAAAGGATACTGTAAACTAGGATAACTGGCAACAGGAGGATTCAATCAGCAATTTATCCTTCAACTGATAAGACCTTAAAAATGAGGTGAGTGTGTGGTGAGGAGCAGTTGAGAAAAGACGGCTCAGCAGTTGAGAGCATTGGTTGCTATTCCAGAAGTCCTGAGTTCAAATCCCAGTAACCACATGGTGGCTCCCAACCATCTGTAATGGAATTTGATCCCTGTTACTGACATGCAGGTATACATGTATAGACATAATATTTATATAGATAAATAAACTCTTCTTGAAAAGTTTGAGGGGGTTGGAGAGATGATTAAGGGCAAGTTGTGTTCTTCCTGAGAACCTGAGTTCCATGTCATCATGCGCACCAGGTGGCTACAATCATCTGTAACTCTATCCAGGAGATCCAGTACCTCTGGTCTCCACAGGCATCCACACTCATGCACATAATTAAAAATAAATCTTAACAAGAGGAGGAGGGCTGATTGCTTAGTCTGGGTGGTGATACATGCCCCTAATCACAACACTCAGGAGACAAAGTCTAGGAGTTCTGAAGCCAGCCTGGCCTGCATAATGAGTTCCAAGGGACAGGTGGACCACAGTGAGTAACCCCATCTCAGAAAGACACAAAAGGAGCGAGTGCGGGAAGCAATGTAGACAGTGGTTGATGGTTTTGTTGTACTTTATAATTCAGAAGTGGGAAGGGGGAGAAAACATGGTTCACTGAGGTACTTATTTTTTGCAACACACAGTATTTCATAAAAACAAGTTTAATACAAACATAAACATTTCACTGAAGGTAGATTATAAAAACACTGTCATTAATTTTTAACCTACTTTGTTGATATTACTTATTAAAAGCAAAACATATTTATCTCCTTTGCTGTAAGATATGGGAGAAAGTCTCCAGCTAACTCCTGCTAGAGGTTAAAAAGTATTTTCTAATTAATTGCATTGTTTACTAATACGTCATCCAAATTAAAACCACAGAAAAGTGAAGTTACAATTAATGAATTAAAATCACAGATCAAAACCAAAATACAACAAATTACAGACCAAAAGTCAACAGGAGACACAAATTACTCTCAACCAAAAATTAGCAGTTAATAGAAGGAAACAGAAAGAAGAGGGACAGGGAAAGAGACTGAGCAAGTAGGATAGAGTTTAAGAAAGCAAGCCTAATCTCTGTCTGTCTGTCTGTCTGTTTCTCAATAGAAAGGACAGATACACCTCTTTCTTTTTAGAACTTTGTTTATTTTGTTTGGGTTTTGTTTTTAAATTTAATAGATTTATTTTATAAATATGGGTGTTTTGTTTGCATTCATGTCTGTACATACCTGGCCAGAACAGGGTGTTGGAAACCAAAGGACTGGAGTTCAGGATCGTGTTCAGCCACCAAGTGGGTGCTGGGAACTCTACTCAGGTCCTCTGAAAGAGCGGCCAGTGCTCTTAAGCACTAAGCCACCTCTCCAGCCTGCAAGCCTAATTCACTATCTGAAAATGAATTCACATAGTACAGCTTGTGAAGAGCCTCATAAAAGCTTTATATCCTATCAAGTGATAAAAGAAAATAAATACTCAAATTAGTAACCCTCATGATATGATTACTCATGGTATAGCAATTAAAAGTAGAAGGGAGTAGCCTACAATTTGCTAAGTAGGACATTTGTGTAAACCGCACAACTAGCATCAAGTTTCATGGTGAAATACAGAAGGTGTGACTTAAGACCACATGGTCACAACAATGTCTCTGTGGTGGGAGTCTTGTGAGTATACGCCCAGGAGGAGGAGAGCTGGGTCACGTGACTGTTCTAACTAGTTTTGTTGTGTTGTTTTCATGAGCTTTCTTTCCACAGTGCCGTCAGACCAGTTGACCCTCCTACCAACAGTAATGCTGCACAAGCTCTCCAGCGCTTGCTGTCACTTGCTTTCTTACCTTCTCTCCATGGGAGAGATGAATAGAAAAGTAGTTTTACTTGCTTCCCCTAACGAACCAAGAATAATTACTCTGTATTTATATCCACACATTCCTGATGCTCTCAACCTTGGACAGAGAAGCTGCTGCTGCTTCCGTCAGTTTTTGAGACGGGGTCTCTCTATGTAGCCCTCACTTTCCTGGAACTCACAGAACTCCTCTTTCCTGAGTGCTGGAGTCAGAACTATGCATCACTGTGCCAGGGCAGAGAAGCCCCTTACTTCAGTCGGCAGGAGTTAGTGCAGAGACGCAACTGCTGAAGCAGACATCTGTGAGCTTTCAGCCACGGGTGAGATGGCCATGCGAACCACCCCATGTCAATTCTAGAAGCTCCCAGGTCTCCTGTCATCTGGTGCATTCTTCAATTTCCCTCCTGCTCCTGCTCCTGCTCCTGCTCCCGCTCCCGCTCCTGCCCCTGCCCCTGCCCCTGCCCCTGCCCCTGCCCCTGCCCCTCCTCCTCCTCCTCCTCTACGTGTGTCTGTCTGTCTGTCCTGAAGTTAGCCTCACAGATATAGTTTACCGTACTGGTGCATTTCTTGCTAGATATTAAACTATTACTATTATAAGTGGGTATTTTCTTTCACAGCAAGGTTGTCAATAAAGAACATAATTTTACATGGTTAGTGCCAATACTAGTCACACAGTATAGAAAAAGACACTGAGTTTGGAAAGAGAAACGAATCTGCTCAGTATGTTAAAATGAGTCATTTTTAACGGTGGCTCTTTTTGTATAGGTCCACATCCATGAGGGCAGGTACCTACCAGGACCAGACACATCTGATCTGCTGCAGCTCAAGTTACAGGCAGCTGGGAGCTACTTACCTAAGCTAAAGTAATACATGCACTTCACATATCCATAATGACACAGGCATCATTTAATATGCATGAATATGGTGTTACCTGGATCTTGTTGGGCAGTTCCGATTCCACATAGTAAATTGTGATAAAAATAATTTTTTTAAACTTCTTTTACTACTTCATTTAATTAGGCTAATATTCTCTCTCTCTCTCTCTCTCTCTCTCTCTCCCTCTCTCTCTCTCTCTCTGTGTGTGTGTGTGTGTGTGTGTGTGTGTGTGTGTGTCTCTGTCTTTTTCTAGACAGAATTTTTCTGTGCAATAGCCCTGGCTGTCCTAGAACTCATTCTCTAGGCCAACCTGGCCTTGAACTTTGCAGGGGATGCTGCCCGAGTGCTGGGACTAAAGGGGTTTGCCGCCACCACCTGGTTTGACTTTCTTTCTTATGGCCCAAATTAATGTGTGTGTGTATGTGTGTGTGTGCGAGTGCACACACACATTACATAAATACTTTAAAGTATTAAATTCTGATCAATTCGAGATGTTTCTAAGATTAAGTAGACTGTACTCTTATTACAGATCTGCCTGCTTTCTCTTTAATGTATCGAACAGTGTTTGTTCTGTTAAGGTGTAAATAGTCAGCTAGAGACATGGCTTAGTGTCTGAGACTGTAGCTCTGCCGAGGACTGAGTTTTATTCCCAGGACCCACATCATGCAGCTCACAACCACCCATACCTGACTCCAGCTCCAGGAGAATCTGATGCCTCTGGCTTCCTAGACTGGGAGCACACACACCCACATGCGCACATGTGCACACACAGACACACACACACACACACACACACACACACACACACACAAACAAACAAATAAAAATTTTAAAATAAAAAAACAACTTATTAAGGGTAGAGAGGAAAACTATTTATTTCTATCCTTTGCAAATAGCAAGGCCGATGACCAATTTAACTTCCTGGTCACTAAAGTCCAGTTCCTGAATGAGGAAACACAGCAGTAAAGAGCAGCATCACGAGGTAGAAGCCACAGAAGGTGGTTTCTAGAACCCCAATATACCAAAATCTGTAGCTAAGCCCCTTATATTAAAACAAAACAAAACAAAAAAAAAAAAACCTTGCACAATGTCTGCAATAAATTCTAACCATTCTCTGTAACATGGTGTGGTAATATAATGTCTCACCATAGGGGGCGCTGCTCTCATTGCTGGTCAACTGTAAAAGTACAGACTTTTATCTATGAAAGAACATTGTGACAATAAGCAAGTCAAGGCCTTCGTAACTCATCTTCTTGTTAGTATAGGAGGCTATAGAAATATCTCACCTAGAGCAAAAATCCAGGAACCCACGAGAGAGTCAATTTGGGGGTACACAAATATATATTTAAGTAAGGAGACAACACCTGTTTAAAGACTGTCCTTTTTCCACAAATTGTAAAGTGCTCCCTGTATAATAAATGTACAAAATGTGGTCCACAGTTAACCAGGGTGCATTTAACTGAAAGCTAGTATGTGCTTCCTGATAAGCACTTGATGCCTCTTCCTTTATCAATGCTACCACATCATAGTAAAGTATTTCTTCCATTCAGTATACTTTCAGCTTAGTTACTCTACTGGGGAGACCTAGTCAGCCACATTTCACTATTATAAAATGGCTATGTCAAAACTCTAGATTGTCTGAGTAAGTCAAAGGGCAAAATAGAAATTGTCTAGCAATTTACCTACAGTTGGAGGATTAATGCTTGGTTTTGAAATGTCTGTCAAATTTTCTAGAATAAAATGCCCCACTTTAACTAAAAAAATAGAATATTGTAATTGCTACACAGAAGCTACAGAGACGATTTAAATGATATATCTATACAATGTCCTAAAACAGTGATAGAGTTTTAGGAGTTGAAATAAACTACCAAGTTAGTCCACTTCCCACCTACAGAAATCTTCTTAGGAAAATTCTGGACTAGTAGTCTACTTCCCCGCTTTCAGTAAAAGAACCTTATTGGAAACTTCTTCCCTAAATTCCACACATGATCTCATTTCTGCTTGCTAGGCCTCATTCTGGCCTCTGAAGTCTTCAAACATCTGAAAATAATTATCCGTGTTTACCTTTGGGGCATTTGGTGTTATCTTACATACAATCTTTTAAGTTTTTAGTTTGTCTTGCCCTGGGATTGTTCTCTCTCTGCTAATGGATAACCTATTCCCAACATTACTTGAAGAAAGCCATAATTTTCTATACCTGAAGGTTCTCAACAGTACAGGGGACTGGGGATTGGGGATAGGGGTGTACCTAAACCCCAAAAGAGGCCAAAGCACACTGGATTACCTCCTCTATCACGCCATACCTTATTTCTTCAAGGTAGCGTCTCATGAACTTGGAGCTCATCATCTTTTGGCTGGACTGGTTGGCTGGCAAGTCCCAGCAGTCCTCCTACCTCTGTCCCACACAGTGAAGGAGTTAGCGCAACAGCACACCTGGCTTTTTGGTGGCCGGGAATCTGACCTCGGGTCCTCACGCTTGCACGGCAAGTGCTCTTACCCACTGAGTCATCTCCCCAGCACTAGAAATGTTGAGTTTTGACTGGGAAGAGGGGGAAATTAGCATATTATTGTTATATAGTATATAACCATTAAAATGCTTACCCAAAGTGATAGTGGAATCAAAATAGGAGGGGTTGAGTCAACAGTGACTATTTACTATGTACCTTGACGTTCATTGTCTTTTCTCCACCTCAGTTTCCTCCCATGTAAATTAAAGCAAATGATCAAATCCAAATAAAATGTTCATTGTGATGGCCCACTATGTTAATGTATGTCAAGTATTTAGATACAGCACTTAAACTTTTTGCCAACCACTGACCTGTTAGCTATTATACTCTCTTAGCAGAAAGCTGTTCTGTGTGCCTGTTTGGTTAATCCTAGGCTTTGGAAGGCAGAGCCAGCAAGATTGTTGCAAGTAGGAGGTAGAGGCCGTTCAGGTTTGTATAGTGAGTTCCAGGCCAGTAAGCACTGCATTGGGTATCGTCTCACTGGATACTTAGGTAACAACAGTGAGGCTTGGCTTCTAACTTTGTTTCTTAAAATTGCAACACTGTCTGTACAGCAGACTTCACTGGATACTTATATAACAAAATGTCAACAGTGGTTATCTTTCCTAACAACCTCACAAGTTCTTATTTCATTCTTTTCTTCCTTCGCCCCCTTACTCCTCCTCCTTCCTTTTTGAGACAGGGTGTCACTAAATAGTCCAAGCTTGCCTAGAACTCTAATCTTTTGGCTTCAATCTCCAGAGTATGAGGAATTGTGGTCATATCCCATATCTATTCCGTATCACACATGGCAATATTTTTTACCTATTTGTCTTTTAAATAATCAATCTGTTTATAACAACCTTATATTAAATTTGTTAGGAAAATACTACCTTAAAAATAAGCCTTGCAGCCAGACATGGCTGTGCACACCTTTAATAGTCCCAGCCTTAGGGGAGGTGAGGGCTAGGAGCAGAGACAGGAGGATCCTTGGATTAGAGGCCATCCTGGTCTACAGAGTGAGTTCCATGGAGCCAAGGATACACGAAGAAATTCTGCCTCAACAAACAAACAAACCATAAAACAAAGCAAAAGAAACTTGCAGACTGCCCAACCTAACTTTTTCATGATTTTACGTAATATTTCTGTAGCTTAAGAGGGGAAAGAACATGAAGAAGTTAAGCAATGTTAAAAAATTATCAGAACAAAAAGCTAACAAAGCTTCATATAGAAGCATATATGTTTTGAATGCCAGTTAAGCCAGGCTCCATCTCTTTGCTATAGAATGTGTACAGTAAATTTGACTCACATGTTATTTGCACTTTGCAAAGACAAAAACTAAAGACTATTGTAAAATAGAACAAAATATTTGTTATAAAAGAAATTTTAAAAAACCCTAGTGTTATTCTGGCAAATTTTTTTCTTCGAAAACAAAAGCTGAAGATAAGTGAGTATTTATTCTCTCTGCTTACAATGTTGTAAAAATCACTTGGAAACACTCACTGTGGCTTCTCCTGCCCCTTTCCTTAGTTTTTTCTCCTTTTCCAATAGCAACTAAGCACAGTAGCACTGTGAGTGTGAGACCAACCCTGTCCACAGAGAGTTCCAGGCCAGGCAAGGTACGTAGTGAGACCTGGTAATAAGCTAGGTGACATGTGTCCACATGACTGCCACTGAAGGAAAAAGAGTCAGAGCTTAGAGACACTCTTTTTTTTTTTTTGGTCCTTTTTTTTTGGAGCTGGGGACCGAATCCAGGGCCTTACGCTTCCTAGGTAAGCACTCTACCACTGAGCTAAATCCCCAGCCCCCTGAGCTAAATCCCCAGCCCCGAGACACTCTTTAAACACTTGGCTTCCCCATCAGTTTCATATATTTGAGTGACGCACCACCAGTTACTTTTCAGAAAGAAGATCAAAGAATAATCTCGTCTACCGTACAGCGTTTGTCTCAGGGCTTCCTTTGTTGGTATGTATACACAGCTGTGCAGCGCAGAGCACATGGAGGGATACTTTAGGGAATCAGGAAACCCAGGAGGGCAGCCATGTGCAGCATGAGTTGGCCTGTCTCACTGTGAGGCCTAGGTCAGAAGTAGATCAGAAAAAGGAAAAGAACACCACTCACACTTCTGTAAGTCTCTGAACATCTACAAAATGAAATTATTGCAAGATAGAGCTAAAGAAGCCTGATTTAAAAATGAGAGAGAGAGAGAGAGAGAGAGAGAGAGAGAGAGAGAGAGAGAGAGAAAGCTGGGCATGGTGGTGTAAACTTTTAATCCCAGGAGGCAGAGAGAGGTCCCCTTTAATTCCAGCCTGATTTAGAGAGTGAGTTCCAGGAGAATAAGAGCTGCACAGAGAAACCCTGCTGCAATGAACCAAAGCAATAGCAACGAACAGAGAGAACTGGAGCTGGAGAGGTGGCTCAGTAGTTAAAAGCACTAGCTGTTCTTCCAGAGGACCCAGCTTTGATTCCCAGTATCCATATAGAGACTCATACCCATCTGTAACTCTATTTCCAAGGGTGCAGAGCACAGTATAAGCAGGTATGAGACCCATGCACATAAATTTAAAAAAATTTAAAAGTCCAAATGGAATGCTCTTTGAAATTTTCTGGACATTGTTTTCACAGGAAAAAAAAAAGGTTAGTAGTTTTTAAACCTTATTATCAGTACAGAACAAGATGATGTTTCTAAAAAGTGGTTTTACTTACTATGCATGTGTACATTTCTGCATACGAGAGCAGAGGAGAGAAGGATGTTAGATCCCCTGGAGCTCGAGTGATGGGCAGTCGTGAGCTGTCTGATACAGGTGCTGGGAGTAGAGTTTGGGTCCTCTGCAAGAACAGTATGTGCTCTTAACCACTGCCGTCTCTCCATCCCAAGACGATTTATGAGTGGAGTTTTAAAAGAATTCCTCTTCCATGCCTGTATGTTTATGTGCTAGCAATGGAGGAAGCCACTTCCCTCATCTATATGACCCTGCAATCTACGAAAGCCAGTCCTTACTTTCAAAGTTAGAAACTTCTTTAGAAAAACATGAACTGGAAGACAAAATAACACCAGCAACAACAAACAACAACACACGTTTGCTCTTAGGAAGCAAAACCAAGCAAGAAAGTAAATAAGCTTAATGGCTCATAATTGATTATACATTGGACGAAGTAATTAGACAGGGCTACTAAGAGACTACACACAAACAACAATAGACTAACCTGAATCCTGCCATTGGAGAATTTCTCCAGGCTCCTGCTGACTAACGTGGCTCACCCTCCT
This sequence comes from Rattus norvegicus, assembly GCF_021556685.1. Classification (NCBI taxonomy): domain Eukaryota; kingdom Metazoa; phylum Chordata; class Mammalia; order Rodentia; family Muridae; genus Rattus; species Rattus norvegicus. The sequence continues at coordinate 30,586,593 of NC_141552.1, forward strand.
TCCAGTAGAGGGAGCAACATCCTAACCCTCCACAAGTAGAGTGGAGACAGGTTTGTGCCTTTAAAGAATATCTACGCATATCTCCTGCACGCACATCTTAGACATTTCCAAGCCTGTGCATTGATACTCTGGTTGCGGAACATATAAACATAAAATCAGACTTGGCCTGGAAGCTTCCTTCCTGAAAAGTCTGCCTCAGAGCTACAGAAAGTGCTCAGAGAGAATTGTCAGAGGGTTTTTACTCAGCTGTGAATCTCGTCTGCTAAGATATTATCTGCCATTAAATGACTTTGTGCCACTGGCAGAGCAGTGACAAGCCTGCTATGAGGATAACCAGCCACCGCTGGACTGGACTTGAGACGTCCCACATCTAGTACTATAAACCTTGTCAAAAGCACCTGCACCTGGGAGGCCATAGGCCCAATGGAGAAGGCATTACTGTTGTTTTGCTAAGTGGATATGATATGCCTGTCAAGTACCTTCTAAATAATCATGTTTATGCCATCAGATTACAGCCCCTGCCAGCTTTAAGTCAGAGAAGTATTACTTTTGTGGTGAACAGCAATTAACTGGTTAAAGTGCTGAGAGTATGTGAACGTTGACTGTTCTGCCCTAAATGGAACATTTGTATGGCCAGTCCAAGGCTCAGAAGTGGAAGGAACAAGGCTCAGAAGACATTTCACAAGAGGAAGCATAAAGGCTGTCAGAGTGGAAGGCAGGGGTAGAGTGCTGTGAAACGTGGTCTCCTGGGCATGATATATCTACTGCAGCTGTGCACACCTCTACACACGATTGGATCCACCACCAACATTCAGGCATGGAAGCAGGACAGTTTCACAAGGTCCTGCCTCTCTCTGAGTTGTTAGGGCAGGGAGAAACACTTCCTTCTGGTCCCTATAAACAGTCCCGCACCCATACTCCTGTAAGCCCTGTGATGAGAATCATCAGGTCATACAACAAACAAAAGCAAAAGGAAACTGGAAAGGGGACAAGGATCAAGAGGAAACAAAGGAAGTTATACCGTGTTTGTCAATATGACCATACTACATTATATGCATGTATAGATTATGTGTTTGGAAAGGTTAGAACAAAGTTTTGTACTATGTATAGTTAATATGTGCTAATAAAAATCCGAGTGTGCGAGTTGGGGATTTGGCTCAGTGGTAGAGCGCTTGCCTAGCAAGCACAAGGCCCTGGGTTCGGTCCCCAGCTCCGAAAAAAAAAAAAAAAAAAAAAAAAAAACATGAAAAAAAATCCGAGTGTGCTAAAAATGTTATTTGAAATAAAATGGAGCTGGACTTGTGGCAAAGGCTTGTAATCCCAGATAGGTGGAAGGCTGAGCCAAGGACTGTAATAATCTGTCTGGACTACAGAGTTAGTTCGAAGCCAATCTAAGCAGTGGAGGAAGAACGTACACTGAGCCAGGTGCAATGGCTCCCTCTTTAATCTTAGCTCTTGGGAGCAGAGGCTCAGATTTCTGACTTCTGGGTTACATGCAGCCAAAATGACACAGAGACCCTGTCTCAAACCAAACCAAACAAAATCTGTTTAAAAATGAAGACTAAAAGAGGGCTGAGAGAGAGAGGGAGAGAGAGAGAGAGAGAGAGAGAGAGAGAGAGAGAGAGAGAGAGAGAGAGAGAGAGAGAGAGATTGACTGAGAGAACCCTGGCTGTCCTGGAACTCGCTCTGTAGACCAGGCTGGACTCGAATTCAGAGACCTGCCTGCCTCTGCCTCCCCAGTGCTGGGATTGAAAATGTAAGTCACCACACTTGGCTATAAATAAAATAAAGCTAAAAGAAAGAAAGAAAGAGAGATAAAAGAGTCTCGTTCTGCTACCTTCGCTCTGAACAATCTCACATGATCATAATGTGGAGTTGTATCTTATTCCTGGGGTATCATTAACATTTTTTCAGTGATAGCCTTCGAGGTCTTTCTAATGTTTATAGTAATCCATTAAATTGGTATATGATTATAAGGTGTGATGTCTCCAGTTTCCTGCTAGAAACAAAATACCTTTGGGGGCTTGAGAGATGGCTCAGCAGTTAAAAGTGCTGGCTGCTCGTCCAGAGGACCCTGGCTCAGTTTCCAACACCCACGTGACAGTTCATGACTCCAGCCCAAGGGGATCCAACAACATCTTTTGGCCTCTGTGGGCACCAGACGTGCACATGGTACACAGACATGCACAGAGGCAAAATACCCATACATAGAAAATAGAATAATAAATTTTAAAAATTTACTTAGGATATATTATTTTTGCTATGTTTGTGTCATATTTTTCAAAAGAGTCTATCAGTTAATAAAGCCAGGCACATTATTAATTTCCCCATAAATATGCCATCCTTGAGCATGAATATCAGAACTGGTGAGAGAGCTCGGTAGGTAAGGGTGCTTGCTGCCAGTGGAGACATGTTTGATCCCAGAATCCAGATCTGGATTGAGAAGCCAGGGCCCCAACTTCTGTATGCACCTCGGCCCGAATGCCTTCCCGTACATTCACATCACAGATTTAAACATGTAGCAAAAATTTTTTTTCAAAGTATGAGCAGTCAAAAATTGTTTTTCATAAGTGAAAGTGTTATACATTTTATTATTTTTACAACATACTGAATCTTAAGTGAAGTTCCATATTACCTTGGCTTTAAAATTTTGACTTCCTGGGGCTTTGCTATGTATTTGGTTTCTCCACAGTTCCTCTACTGTACCCAAACCAACCTAAACTCGCAACCCCGCCTCAGCCAGCTGAGAGCTAAGCCCACAGAGGCAAGCTCCACAGGGCCTGTTTTCTGGGTTTCTTCTTCTGTGCTTTACCAGTGATCGGGGGATGCTTGGTTTGCTGGTAAGTCTGCATGAGCTGGTATAGAACATCAATACGATGCCTATCGTAGTCATGCTAATACATCTCCAAACTGTTTTCCTACTTAATTATTGTGGTTACTAAGGTTTAATTTTAACAAGATAGCCTTCTAGTAAACACAAAAGCAATAAGACATATTAAATCTCACAGCTCCAAAATACAAAGAATTCCTCTTCAATAAGGTTTAGCAGCAAGATAACCTGTCACAATGGACACGTTCGATAGCACCCTGACTTTTAAGAACTCATCAACAGTCTCATCTAAAATGAACTGAGCGAGCCCGCCCACCCACCCTCAGACTGCCACAGCAGATGCAGAGAGCTACATACCTGTCGCTGTAAACATAGGTGACTTCTGCTGGGTACATGTTGGTGGCTGTTAGGCAGTGGGGAAGGCCAGCCCCGAGCCTGATATTGCAGCTGAGTCTGAGCCATGTCAGAAGGCCTCGCCATGAGATGCGAAGTGAACTGGCGATCAAGGTCATGATCTAAAACATGATTTGAATTATCTTGTCCAAATGGTGATTCATCAAACTGGGGGAGGAGACCCTCCTGCAGGAGGTCTTCTGGGTCAAGTCCCGCAAATGGTTCTGCGTGAGATTCCACTTGATGAAGCAAGTTCTCATCTAAAGATGAAAAACCATTGGTTTCCACGTGGTCATTGAAATGACCCATTGGAGGTCCTGAGTCAGCAGGATCCGGGAAGTCCATGTGCATGGGTGATAATTTTGAGTTGCTATAATTACCCTGAGGATGTGACGAATGCAAAATTTGAAAATTATTTGAATTCAGTGATGGAGTGGGGTTCAGGATGTGCGGAGTGGGCTCTTGCTTCATTCCCCTATGAGGTGAAAAGGAGTTACTTCCAGCAAAATCAGATAAAGCCTGATTTGAATGGCTGGGGGTGAGACCTGCCGGTGACTGAAGGAGACTGCTTGGGGACACGTGACCGCTGGAGAAGGAATAGTGTGCAGGAAACGGCTGCGAGTTACTCACAGAGCAGGAAGTCATACTCGGAGAAGGTCTGTTGTAGCTGCCGTCCTGTTGGCTGCTACACTTGAGGAAGTGTGCTGGGGGGTTCGCCGTCGGAGAAAACTGCACTGGAAGAGTCTGCTGTGAGGAAGGGGCACTGGTTAGGTGGTTAACATTAACTCGGTGTGCACCGGAAACATTAGTGTCTATAAAACTTTTAGCCTGGCCAAGAGAGTTTTGCCCTGGGTTAAGATTGGTTCTGTTTTGTTGTGAGCGGAGGGAAGAACACTGTGTTTGATGTTCACCGGCCTGAAATAAGGCAAAATCATGGTGCGTCACAAAGCTTTTATTTTGATGCAGAGAGTGTGAATGTCCTTGTTGATGAAAGGGGGATCCATTTTGATTAGAGAGGCCAGTAGCTGTCTGGTGACCCCACATTGGGCTGCCGTCTGCTACATCTTGAAACAAGCCATTGGGTTGGTTGGGGGGATGGATTGGAGAGCAATTAAACTGAGAGTGTGGGGATAGTACATGTTCAACAGGGCTGCCAAAAGACTGATTAACTTGATGAAATTTCATTGAGTCGAATTGGTTTAACTGTTCGAAGTCCGCCATCTTCTGATGCACTGGGGTACCTTGTACATGGTTCAGTGAGTCTATGTGCAAAGGTTCGAACTCTGCACCCAAGTTCAGTTCATCGACTAGCGAGACGGGGCCTGGCTGTACAAATGCATCATCCGACAAGCCTTCTAAAGTCTCACCAAAGAGATTGGCATCATCAAAAAAGTCCATCATTGGGTCTGTCATTTTGACACTCCACTGACAATTTGGGTCGTCCACTCCAAACCGAGTATGTTCAGCTTCCCTGTGGTAGATATGACTGTATCATTTCTGAGGGTCGTCAACTAATCCAAAACAGGCCAGGGCTCATTATTGCTCTACATAACGGCATGTCATGAAGCGCCAGAATCCTAGGAAAATAAGAACAAAGTAATTTAACTTTAGTAGTAAGTATTCACTAAACTTCTATCAAGAAGACTTACCAGAGTACGTTGTGTATGACAATTTATTGCAAATAGGTTATTAATATTCTGTACAGGAGAAAACAGGCTCCTGTGTGGGACACAATTATTCATTTAAAGGTAAAAATGCATATCACTTTACTTGAAGTGCATTTATCATGATGAAAGAACGTAAAGTAACCTGGAAATAGCAAAGGGCGCTTCACACTCCAGCGTGACATGTCACACTCCCAGCACCTGTATGCAGTGAGTAGGTTATCTAAGGCACTGCCTTCAAAATGGTGTATGTTTAAGAGAGCTTGTGTCAGCTAGTCTTGGGTTAGTTGGAGATCACGATCACTTGCTCCAGGTCCCATGGGGCATATGCAGAAAAGCCAGGGCATATGCAGAAAAGCCAGGGCATAATTGTAAGGTTGTCATGAGAAGGTGACCCAGAATGAAATAAAACTCATTTGGTTTGGTTAGCTGATAGCACTCCCCCAAATCTCTGCTGGAACATAACCTCTTGTATTTCCCATGGTGCCTTTGCTTATCTAGCAGGAAGACCAGCCTGACAGCCAAATGACTTAGGAATCTGAAACAAACCTAAGTATCTCCTGTAATCGGTTGTATTTATTGCTCCATCTCAGGTGAAACTGTTAGACCATTAGGAATGAGCATGCTTCATATTTATCTATCAAAATATATGAATACTGAAATTTAAGCTAAGTAGAAACAAAGGGGGCTGGAGCTGAACGAATGATGAACTGGGTTTACGACAATCTAAGAAAATAAAGAAAGCTTAAGCTGGGTCTGGTGGCTCCACTTCAATCCCAGCACTTGGGAGGCAGAGGCAGGGGGATCTCTGTGAGTCTGAGGCCAACCTGGTTTGAAGTGTGTTCCAGGACAGCCAGGGCTACATAGAAACCCTGTCTCAAAAAGATAGAAAAAGAAAAAAGAAAAAAGGGAAGAAAGAAAGAAAGAAAGAAAGAAAGAAAGAAAGAAAGAAAGAAAGAAAGGAAGGAAGGAAGGAAGGAAAGAAAGAAAGAGGGAAAAAATCTCAAACTCTAGATAAAATCCCTACTAACTATGCAACTGTAGAGATGTTGTTCTTTTGAAATCTGAAAAGTAACAGCTATCAAACTTGTATGCTTGTTTGTTTGGTTGGTTTTGCTCAGACAGGATTTCTCTGTGTAGCCCTAGTTGAACTTAAACTTACTCTGTAGATCAGGCTAGCCTCAAAGTCACAGAGAACTGCCTGCCTCTGTCTCCTGAATGCTGGGACTAAAGCCACCACCATCAGGCTTAACTACCAATATTGAATAACTTATACCCAGATATTGATGTATTCTTAGTCACAATGGTATCTATTGCTTTACTAAGTAACAGGTAGCTATACTTGGCAGTGTATGCTCATACTCCTAGCACCTAGATGGTTAGGCAGAGAGATCCAGCGTAGACAGTCTACACTACATAATGAGTTTCCAAGGACAGTCTGGACTAAAGTGTAAAACAAAACAAAAACCAAGCACTTCATATTTCAACTAATTGGAGAAAACTATCCTGTAACGTAGAAAGAAACTGAGTATAATGAAGGCGAAGTGTAAGGAGATAAAAACCCAGGTACTACGGCTGTCCTTTAATGAAGAACAGAATACTAGTCACTAAGCACAAATCCTAAGGGGAGAATGGAAACAATAGCTAACAGCGACTTGTTCATCTTTAAGTTGATTTTAGGAAAAGTAGATACAGTAAAACTATTACAAAGACCATATTACTATGTGGCTCTAGGATTTCACTGGATTATAATATACTATAGTTCATGGTGCAAAATATGTCTATAGTACTTGTCAGATGAAAACCTAGTTTTTACTTCCTCAAAATAAAAAGTTTTGATGTGAAAAATTTATAGGCCCTATATGGCAAAACCTGATAGCACACGCCTGTAATCTGAGCACTCAGGAGGCTGAGGCAGAAGAATGTCCATGAGTCTGCATAGTTCCAGGACAGCCAGAGTTACATGCTGAGAATTTGTCTAAAACAAAAACCCACAAACAACCAGGGCGGTTTTGAAATACACAGTCCTATTTACTCACATACTGAGATGAGAGGATTGTGAGTTCAAGGCCAGCTGTGGTAGTCTGGTGAGAGACTGTCTCAAAAATAAGTAAATAAAGATACAAATGTTTGTCAAGGGACACCTTCAGCAGCTACCAGACTGTCTTCCAGAGAGACAGTCCACATTCTCCCCAATAATATGTAAATTCCACCCACTCAGGACCCTGGCTCTCAGATATGTTCTAGAAGAAAGAGAAGAAACCACACAGGGATACTAAAGAAATACAGGGCACACGCCTGTAATGACAGCTCCTCAGGAGGCCAACCTGAGCTACATGGAACCTCACAGGGATACTAAAGAAATACAGGGCACACGCCTGTAATGACAGCTCTTCAAACAAATAAAACCCAGGGAGGAATAAGCAAGAGGACAAACCACCCATAGGGAAAAAAGAAAACTTTTATAAACTATGTGTCTGATAAACAACTTATATTTAATGGTGGTATATATCTTTAATCCCAGAACTCAGGAGGCAAAGGCAGAGGCAGAGAGAGGCAGAGAGAGGCGGGGGGGGGGGGGGGGGGGCAGAGAGAGGCAGAGAGAGAGAGGGGGGGGGGGCAGAGAAGGGGGTGGTGCTCAGAGAGGCAGGCAGATCTTTGAGTTCAGGGCTAGCCTAGTCTACAGAGCAAGTTCCAGGGTAGGCAGGGCTACTCAACAGAAAAATTGTGTCTTGAAAAATATAACAAAACAAAAAAGAACATATATTTAAAACATGTAAGAACTTATATCTAGAACATATAAAGCAGTTTCAACAGGTTTTTTTTTTTTCTTTTTTCTTTTTTTTCGGAGCTGGGGACCGAACCCAGGGCCTTCTGCTTGCTAGGCAAGCGCTCTACCACTGAGCTAAATCCCCAACCCCTCAACAGGTTTTTAGTAAGAAAATAGGTCAAATATTTTTAAAAAATCTGGACACTTCTCCAAAGATATATAAATCTCTAGTAATGATATGAAAAAATCTAATCTCATTAATAACACAGGACTATAAACCAAAACAATAAAGGAAAGATCACTTCCTGACCCATTAGGAAGACGAAGCAAAAACACAAAGAAAATAACTGAATACAAGAGGGGTTAAGCAGGGTTGGGGATTTAGCTCAGTGGTAGAGCGCTTGCCTAGGAAGCGCAAGGCCCTGGATTCGGTCCCCAGCTCCAGCTCCGAAAAAAAGAACCAAAAAAAAAAAAAAAAAAAAAAAAAGAGGGGTTAAGCAAAAGAAGAGAGTAGTTGAACTTAACCATTAGTGATGGGGGTGTAGCTTCTGTAGAAGTCTGCTAAGTCCTCAAAAATGTGAAAATACAATTCCCCTGTAGTTTAGTCATTCCACTACAGGTAAACACCCAATGGAACTGGAAACAGAGACTTCAACATTAACTTGCATATCAATGCTCAGTGCGGTATTTATTTGCAATATCAAAAAGGGGAAATAACCAACTGTCTAACAATATGACATAACAGCATGATATATTAGTATAATGAAGTATCATTAGGTAATAAAAAGAAGAGAATCTATTTCGCCTGATCATATTGGCTTCTAATCACAGTTACTTATAGACTAAAACTGGAAAGTCATAAATCCAAGGTCAGCCAGCCCGTGCTACAGACTGAGTTCACAGCAGATTACATGACTTGCTGAAGTCCTCATTTGTGGTAGAATTCCTTTATAACATGTATAAGGACCTGGGTTCAACTCCCAGTATTACAAAAACTAAATATCTAACAAAAATGAAACATAGCTCCTAACTCATAACTGAACTGGGAAGACCTTACAATTACAGAGGCTTACTCTGCACCTCCTCCCCTTTTTGAGATGGAGTTTCAGTATGTATCCCAGGCTGGCCTCAAACTTGCCATCTTCCCAACAAATCTACAGAGACCAGTAGTAGATTCCTGGCCATGAGGCCGAAGGCAGGATGGCTGTGTGGTGTGACTGGTGAGCAGTGAATACTGGCGGGAGGTTAGAGGGTTTCTTTCTGAGGTGATGAAAATGGTCTGTGATTACTAGAAACCACAGCTGGGTGTGGTGTTCTACGCCTGCAAATCTAGGGTTGGAAGTCAGCCTAGACTGAAAGAGTCTCTGTCATCAAAGGAAGAGGAGGGTCTGGAGAGATGGCTCAGCAGTTAAGGGAGTGCTCAGTCCTTCTCCAGAGGACCTGTGTTTGGGTCTGAGAACCCACAGTGGGTGGCTCACAATAACCTGTGACTCCAGCTCCAGAAACTCTGACCTGACACTCTCTTTTGGCCTCCATGGACACACAGATACATGTGGCATACACTCATATGTACATACATACATACATACATACATATACACACATACGTACACACATACACATATATACATACATATACACACATACACACATATATACGTACACACATACACACATACATACATACATACATATACACACATACGTACACACACATACACATATATACATACATATACACACATACACACATATATACGTACACACACATACACACATACATACATACATACATATACACATATACACACATACACATACATACATACATACACATGCATATACATAAATAAAAATGATCCTTAACATTAACAGGGTGCTGGTGGGGTCGGGGAGTGAGGCCCATGAGATGTTCTGGCAAATTCATTATCCAATAAATGGATTAAATCATATAGTATGCAAACTACATTAATAAAGTACTTTAAATATATTTAATTGGTGTATAATCACTAACAATGACACACAGCTTCATGAAGTCACACAAGTATACAGTTCACTCAAGCGCATCATTCCAGGCACCAGCCTCTTCTTTTGCCTGCGCTTTCTTGTTTTCTAAAACAATATAACTTCATTCTTCCTTACACTAGAGAGGAACCCTCTGTGGAGTTGGGTGTAGTATATGCTTTTAATCTTAATGCATGATCAAAGAGGCAGACACATATTTGTGAATTCAAGGCCAGCCTCCAGAGCAAATTCTAAGACAGCTAGAAACACGTAAGATTCTAGAAAAAAACAAACAAAAAACCCCCAACAACTCACCCTAACACACACACACATACATACATACATACACACACACAGAGAGAGAGAGAGAGAGAGAGAGAGAGAGAGAGAGAGAGAGAGAGAGAGAGAGAGAGAGTCAAGTAGTAAGACTGAAGAAGTTAATTCTCAGAGACAAGGTAACCTAGCTGGAAAAGTTCATGGTATTCCACCTTTTTATTAATCCACCTGACTTTTCTGCCCTCGGAAGGAATGTAACCTTTCCTCCACTGAGCAGGGAGTGAGGGACATGCACTAACCCGAGAGCTTGACCTCTGCTGCAGTCCTGAACAGAGTTCTATATCTTTAAGGACCTCAAGGGTGCTTATTGGTTCTACTGCACTGGGGCACCAGCGAGATGACTTGGCTGTTAAGACCACGCACTGCTCTTTCAGAGGACTGCAGTTTGGTCCCTAGCACCTGCATCAGAGGGCTCACAACTGCTTTAACATCTTCTGACCTCAGTAGGAAATGCACTTCATGTGCACAAACATGTATAAATAATTAAATTTTTAGCCATTTCTATCATGCATTCCAGTGTCATGGCAGAAAACTTTGAATATAAAAACATAAGATAATAAAAAATTAAATTTTTAATTTAAAAAAAGACATTTATCCCAGCATTCTAGAGTCAGAACCAGGTGGAACTTCGTAAGTTCTAAGGCAGTCAGGGCTGAACAGTTAGACCTTGCAAACAAACAACAAAAAACGAACAACAAAACACACCAGCATTGGTTCACCAAAAAAAGAGAAAACAGCAACAGTGATCCTGACCGACTGTGCCACACAAGAAAACCTCTAGGTGATGTGCACTGTCCTTCACAAGGTTCCCCATTAGTAGCAGTGAATAAAAACAAAACATCAACAGAACAGCTTACTACCTGTCCTATGTACTTGATATGATGACTCAGCTTATAATATATATTAAAATGTTTTCCACAGCAAAGGAAGATGTCCCCTTTACTACCATTACTATGTGACTGAGAAAACTTTATGATGCCACAGAACAACTACAGAGCTACCAGTGGACAGTGGGATTTTAAGAGCATCTTACAATTTTAAATCATTTTATGATTGTATGTGTCTAGGTGTTTTACCTGCATGTATGTTTGAGCACTACATGTGTGTGCTGCCTGCAGAAGCTACAAGACAAGATCCCATGGAACTGGAATTATAGATGCCAGTGGACTCCATGTTGGTGGTAGGAATTAAATACAGGTTCTCTGGAAGAGCAGGCAGTGCTCTTAATCACTGGACTATTTCTCTAGCCCCACAATGCAGCTTTCAAAACAGGAAGCTCGGAGAGCTTTGGAGAATGAATATTAGATGAAAATGCGTAAATCTACAATAATGGAATCAATGTTGTCTCCACATTACCTTTTAAATGGCAACAAAGACGACTAAAGTCTGCACAGAATTAAGAATTAAAATATTTAAGATCCTGTATCTACCCATAAGGATATTTCCATTTACTTTTTAATTTGGTGTTCTTTCCTTTCCTGGGGAATCTTCCCTGCTAGACTAGATGCATGGATTCCAGAGAAAGTCTCTAGTCTACAAACTGAAGTACTCCAATTGACTCTCCTAAACCACTGGAGACATTTTAGAGTTTTTCCCCTAAGCATGGGCGCTCATACCTACAATCCCAGCACTAGAGGACTAAGGCAGGATCATATAGACGTCGACCTACAGCAGGATTGCTTCAGACAGTAGGGCTGCACAGTGAACTCTAGGCTATGCCTTCCCTAGGCCATTCTGTCTCAGAGAGGAAGCAAAAACCAACCAAACAAACAAAAACCCAACAATGCATTATGCACTGTTAGTGGGGAATAAACCCGGGGACTTACACATTAGTACAGTGATGTGGCTAAGCCTTTCTTGTCTGTAACTCTGGAGACAGAATCTAAGCCACTCTGGCTCACCTTAGACTTGGGGCAATCCTGCCTCAGCTTTCCGAGTATCCAAATTACATACATGAGCCACCATGCCCACCTTCTTGCTTTTAGTCAGTTTTATTTCCACTGTCTCCTTAAATTGATCCAACTAAAGGAATATTGATACTTTTCTACTGTTCACTCTTTATTCCATTATCAAAGTATTTGTTAAAGCTACAAGGGAGGACTCTCCTAAATGCTTAATGACAAACGAGAAACTCACTCACTTTTCTCCTTTTTTCTTACTATTCAGTTTCAGACTCTACAAATGATTCTTTCCTCTAGAACAAGGGTTCTCAACCTTCTTAATGATGCAACCCTTTAATACAGTTCCTTATGTTGTGGTGACCCCTGACCCCTAAAGTTATGCTACTTCATAACTGAATCTTGCTTCTGTTGTAAATCATAATATAAATATCTGATATGCAGGATGGTCTTAAGAGACCCCTGTGAAAGGACTGTTAGACTCCCCCACCACGAGATCATGCATGGTTCACTGAGAACTACTGACCGAGTTATTGGTAGTACTTGGAAAACTCTAACCTCTAAATGTTGAGGGTACTTGGGGGTACTCTAATCTTTTTTTCATTTCTCTCTATACTGACTCTCAAGATACTTTTACTTAGTCTCATGATGTTAAATGTCACATATGTTGGTAATTTCCAAATTTATATCTATTATATGTCATATTTATATCTATTTATAAATCTATATTTATATCTATTATATGTTATATCTCACTTCAAACCCATCTAACCTAACAAATACTTGGTTTCCCCCTGTGTAATATGACAGTAACCTTGCTGTTTTCTTGGCTGTGTTTCAACACAGTAAGTAGCAGGTGTGACCTTATGGCAGTTGTTTTGGGTCACTTTGCTCACAGTCCTCCATTATTCTGTATTATACCCATAATGAAAGCAGCACTCCCCATTCTGACTGCACTATAGGTGCCCCATGCCCACTTGAACAGCTCTCTGCCCCCAGCCTAGTCTCCTTTCTTGGTCACTCCCACTTGCTTCAGCCGCAAAGTTAGTTGGTTCCCTAAAAAGGCAGGCAAGAGAGAGTGAAGTCAGCAAAATGGCCCAGTAGGAAGCCTCAAACACCCTTCTTTCCAATGTTTCAAAAAACAAGCAGGAATCACCAAAACCACCTTTAGCAGGAACCTGGAAAGCAGCCAAAGGTTTATAACTAAGACAATGATGAGAAAAGTAACAAAGCAAATCCTTATCATAAAGGAAACTCATGCTAACACATGCAGAGAGCAATGGGAAGGTGTCTAAGAAGACACCCGGACTCAGCCCCAGCACCAAAAGAGAAACAATGGAAAATGGAGTCTGAACCCAAGCTAAAGAAAAGACAAGAGTGATCACCCAGAAGGAATATAGATACTTCATAGGGTGCTTGGAAGGAGCTTCTCAAAAATGAATGGCCCCAGTCTTCAATGACCAGGAACAGAAATTTCTGGAGCAAGATGTAAAATAATATTATTTACAGATTTGCAATATCAAATAAATGCTGATTATGTCTATTTCACATATACAGAGACAGACAGACAGACACAGACACAGACACACACAGAGAGACACCTTAATATATACGAAAAAAAATAGAGAGAGAGAAAGAAAGAAGGGGACACATAGATCCTGTCTCTAAGAAAATTTCTGAGCGTAGCAGACAAAGAGTTAATAAATTCTGTTAAATGTGCTCAAGGAGTTAATGGCAACCGGGGCTCAAGGGTGAAAACCGCTAGGACAATAACATAAACAAAATAAAAATACTAATACTTAGGTAGGCTTTATTCAAAAGACCAAGCAGGAATTCTGGAGCTAAAAAGTAGAACAACTTTGAAATGGCCAAAGGGAGGTTTAATCACACCAAGGAGGCATGACCAGAGGAACCATTATCTGAGGAATATGAAGAAACGAGGATGAAGGGACGTGTACAGGCTGAGACTTGTGACAACATCAGCACCACAGTGGGTGACCCTGGAGCAGAGAGGGAAGGCGACACAAAGTAGCAAAAACTCCCCAAACCAGATAAAAGAAACTTTTAAGAAAATATTCTTAAGTGTGTGTGTATGTATGTATGTATGTATGTATGTATGTATGTATGTGTGTATGTATGTGTATGTGTGTATGTATGTGTGTATGTATGTGTGTATGTGTGTGTATGTATGTATGTGTGTATGTGTGTATGTATGTGTGTATGTATGTATGTGTGTATGTATGTATGTGTGTATGTATGTATGTGTGTATGTATGTATGTGTGTATGTATGTGTGTGTATGTGTGTATGTGTGTATGTATATGTGTATGTATGTATGTATGTGTGTATGTATGTATGTATGTGTGTATGTGTGTATGTGTGTATGTGTATCCTTACACGCAGAGTACACAAGGAGCCAGAACGGGACCCTAGTTGGCTCCCTGGGGCAATAAGCTGCCTGGTGTGAGTGCTGGGAATCAAACTTGTGACCTCTGAAAGAACAACATATGCTCTTAACTCAGGTGCTGTCCCCAGAACATGCATGGTAGTTCACAAGTTCCACAGGATCTGATGTCTTATGTAAATACATATATACAGGCAAAAACCTTCTACACATTAAACTTTTTAAAAGAAAAAAATGGAGTCATGAACTTAGCGCCATAGTAAAGGATAAGTGTCAAGACTGGATAGGTGTGATTTTTTTTTCCATCTTCAAAACATAATCTTCTAGAACTATACAACTGCTCCATGTATCCCTGAAATGTTGATAATAATCTACATTACTTATAATTTCAACTCTTTAATTCAAAAGTGGCCCTGTGAGATGGCTCAACAAGTTAAAGGGCACTTGCCACCAAACCTCAACTAGAATTCAATCCCAGAAGCCACATAATGGATGGGGAGAAAGGGTTACAGAAAACGGACCTCTGACCTCCTTGCGAGTGCACATGGCATCAATGCAGCAACACTTGCGTGCGTGCACACACACACACACACACACACACACACACACACACACACCATGCACAGAGAAAGCAAATAATAAAGTAAAAACTAAAAACAATAGCCATTATAAAATAGCACTTGGAGGGGACAGGAGAATAGCAAATTGCGAGCCAAACTGAGCTAACTCAAAAAACATATGTAACTAGCAACCAAATAAATAAATAATGTCATATTTAAGATTCACTTATGG
This sequence comes from Rattus norvegicus, assembly GCF_021556685.1. Classification (NCBI taxonomy): domain Eukaryota; kingdom Metazoa; phylum Chordata; class Mammalia; order Rodentia; family Muridae; genus Rattus; species Rattus norvegicus. Next base: position 30,601,683 of record NC_141552.1, read on the forward strand.
CCAGAGAATGATGGCTCAGTGACTAAGAGTTCATCATACTTTTCCAGAGGACACAAGTTTCATTAACACCATGTCAAGATGGCTCCTAACTGATCCACAGGATCTAACGTCCTCTTTTTGACTTCTCAGGCACATGTACAGACTCAAGTAAACATCCACATAAATAAAAAAGTAAAAGCAGGTGGGTCTCTGAGTTTGAGGCCAGCCTGATAGAGTTCCAGGACAGACAGGGCTACAGAGAGAAACCCTGTCTTGATAAAAACAAGAGAAAAAAGAAAACAAAAGAAATTACATTCAAGCACTTGTGATGCCCTGCCTCAAAACAACAAGGGCAACAAAAGCAGAGTCCACTGAGAACTCGGAAAGGATGTCTGGAAAGTACAGGTCCGTTGTTGCATAGTTAGAAGAGGCATAGGTTTAAGGCTTCAGTGCCAAGCTCTTACCTGGTGAATCCCTCATTTTCCTCATTTGACAGAATTTAGAAAGACTACACTCAAAGTCCTAAAACAGTGACTCAGAAATTATGGACTCTCATTGGCTGTAGAGCTAGAAGCGTAAGTCAGAGTTTTCTGATGAGCTCCTGCAATAGTATCCTGACTGTATTGTACCTATTGTGCAACTCGTCTGTTTAATTTATCCTTATGTTTACACGTGTGCTGCTTGCATGCATGTCTGATCACCACTCTCCCCCGGTGTCTCAAATGTCTTTGAGACTAAACTTGGGTTCTGTTTTTGGCAAGGTTTTACATGCATACAAACACACACACACACACACACACACACACACACACACACACACACACATGCACACACACACACACAGAGAGAGAGAGAGAGAGAGAGAGAGAGAGAGAGAGAGAGAGAGAACGAGCTGTTATGCAGTAACTTTGTATATTCTGTGTCTTACACACGGAGTTCTCGTTCTCTGCTTGTCTGTCTTTTCTACTAAACAGGATGGGCAAGTCTTGTCATTCCTTCTGTCATAAATTCTTGGCCTGTGGTAAGTACTTTCAGAAATTCAATAATGCCAGTGCATTCAACAAAATTCCTTGATCTTTAGCAATTATTTCAAATGCTGAGATTCAAAAGCATTTGTTTGAGCAACAAAACATCACTCTCCTGGCTTTATAGGGTCTCCACTGATTTTTATATATATATATATATATATATATATATATATATATATATATATATATATGTGTGTGTGTGTGTGTGTGTGTGTGTGTGTGTGTGTGTGTGTGTGTGTGTGTGTGTGTGTGTTACCCAGCACCACAGAACCAGCACATGGGAGGTGGAGGGAGATGGATCAAAAATTCAAGTGAGGCCGCCCAGGGCTACCTAAGACCCCTTCTTACAAACAAAACAAGAATTATGTAAATGGGAGCAGGCGAGCTAACCTGGCAGGTAGAGGCACATGCTGACAAGGATGGTGATCTGAGTTTCACCCTAGGATCCAGTGTGTCTTACATGGTGTTCTCCTTTTTTGTCTGCTTGTCTGTCCTTCCTAGTGAACAGGATGGGCAAGTCTTCTCATTCCCACTATCTGTTATAGATTCTTGGCCTGTGGTAAGTTCTTCCTTTCAGAAATTCAGTAAGGCCAGAGCTAAGTTACCCTCTGGCCTCCACACATGCACTGTAGCCCTGCCCAGGGAAGAATGACTGGAATAAGAGGAAACCTTGGGCTGGAGAGGTACCTCAGCAACTAAGAGCGCTTGTTGCTCTAGCAGGGGTCCCAGGTTTGGTTCCTGGCACACACATGGTGGCTCACAACCATCTGTGACTTTGAGTTGTTTCAGGAGGTCTGCTGCTCTCTTCTGACCTCCACAGGTACCCGGTATAAACACAGTGCACAATCATGAAGCAGGCAAAACACTCATACACAGACAACTTGGAAAATATATTTTAAAAAAATCTAGATGATGTCTTAAGGTGGGGTGATGGCTATTCTTGGTTGTCAACTTGACTACATCTGGAACTAAGTAAAGTCTAGAAGCTGTGAGAGATATTTGCTTAATTTGAAGTACATCGATGAGCATCTAATCCAGATCTTGATGTGGAGGACACACCTTTAATCTGGGTCAGGCAATCTGCAGGAAGCCCATATAATAACATGGAGGGATGACACTTCTGCTCTGCTTCCTTGCTTACACCTCGCTAGCAAGTCCATTCCCTGATGGCACTGGTGCTTCAGGACCCCGGCATATCCTGAAGATCAGCTGAGAAATCCTGCCTTGTGGACTGAACTACTGGGTTCTTGGACTTTGTGTTTAGAGGCAGCCACTTTTGGACTAGCGGGACTGTAGCCTGTAAACCATTCTATTAGGTCCCCTCTCTATATGTACAGAGATATTCATTCCACAAGCCCTGTTACTCTAGAGAAGCCTGACTCATACAGATGGCAAACCCAGTTATGGATATCTTATGACATTGAGCAAAAGGAGCCCAGTGATCGGATGTGAATTCGCAGATACCCCTCACAGGAAGAACGCTTTCCATTAACAACTCTACACGAGAGCCTGTGGCACGGCAGTCTTGTGAGGTTTGTTTGGCTTTTTGAGACAGGGTCTCTGCAGAAATGCACTACACAGCCCAGGTTCTATTTTGATGGTAGTCATGCTGTCTTCGTCTCCTGAGTGCCGGGCTTACAGATGCGAGCCACACCGCACTGAATGATGGCCCTGCGTCCTCTGGCTAGTGTGGTTGGAACCACAGCTGCACCATTGCCTTTGCCACAGAAGCCTAAGAACATCATTGTGAAGCTGCTCCTTCTCTGTAAAAATGGGCAAGGGCGATCATATATAGGAGAACTGTAAGATAATCCAAGTAAGACGATATGTAAATGCTTCGAGTTTTCCAACTAAGCTTCTTGGAATGCTGGTGATCTGTAGCCATTTAAAGGAAGCTAAAGGGGCTTTAGGCCTTCCCTTCCCCACTTCAGCCCTACAAGATTCACCCTCAAAATGTTTTGACTTTACAGATTTTGCCTTCAAGTAAAACTTTAGAAAAACAAAGGATTTAGTGTTCATATATTGTTCGTATTATTAATATTTTCCTCATCAGATAGCAAGTCATCTACTAAATTCATGTTTACTTTGTTTAAATCCACATAATTTAGTCCTTTGCATCTCACAGAAAAGGGAATTATCTATATGAAACCGGATCTGGTTATGTAGCCCAGGCTGGCCCTGAACCCTGAGCCATTGCCTGAGTCATTATTGGCATTACGGGTGTACAACACTTCCTGACTGGAAAAAACAAAACAAACAAACAAAAACCATGTAAGTACAATCTCATGAGAGTAGAAAGTCAGACAATGATAAAAACAAAAAAAATTGCTCTAATAAGGACTATGGCTAGGTCTGGGGTGACCTGAAGTGGCATAAAAATCAACCAATCTGACTATCTCATGCCTAAAAAGCCATACCAAATAACAGAAGAAAGGAAGACTGACGGACAGGCAGTCAGTCTGTCTTCAGGGTTGCTAAAGATGGCTCAGCAGGTTGAGATATTCCCTGACAACCCGTTCTATCGCTAGGACCCAGATGGTGGAAGGAGGGTAGACCTCTGACCTCCACGCTCATGCCGTGGCACACGCCACCCACAAGGGAGTACAGAAGCAGAGGAAGATTGGCTGAGTAACTCCTCTCTGGTGTGGCTACCATGATGGTCGGCCCACAGGGAAATCTGCTAAATGTGCTCTCGGGCCAGCCCAACTGACACTTCTCTTCATAGAAATTCCTTTGGGTCTTTTGACGCTCACTACCATGGGTTTTCATTCTTGGAGTTTTTCTTCAAGTAATTTAAGACATTCAAGTTCTATTCAGGACTTCATCATGTCTACCAAATTCACTTAGCATTTCAAAACTCAGTCAGGTCTTCAACAACCTCGACAAGGCCATTTCACATTTGAATCCTTGAGAAATTCCATTCCATTTTTCTTCCAATACTAATAAACGATTGCTCTAAGATGTATTTCTTATGAACGATATAAAGTCCAACTTCATACTTCTTTAAGGAAGCCAGCTAACGCCTGAAGTCTCCAGCCTGAGCTATGAGAGGACAGTGACGTAGACGCCTACTTGAGGATGTATGCGTTCTGTTAATAGCGCTGGGGATTCTGTCTGCTAATTTCCATTTTTAAAAGATTGTTTTCTTTCTTTTTTCTTTTTCAATATTTTTGGGTTTTTGTTTTTGGTTCCTGATTTTTTAATATAAGGTTTCTCTGTGTAGTTACTTCTGGTTATCCTGGATCTTAGTCAGTAGACCAGGCTAGCCTCAACTCACAGATCTACCCGCCTCTGACTCCTTAGCCCTAGGAGTAAAGGCATGACACCACGCATGACTTATTAAAAAAAAAAAAAAACACAAAAAACTTTTAAGACAAGGAGTCAGGCTGCAGAGATGGCTTAGTAGTTAAGTCCTTACTCTCCCGGTAGCTCATATATATGTAAAATAAACAAATCTATCATCCATATTAACCTCTGAAGATAATGAAGACTGACTAATATATTACCACATAACTGAATTGATAACTAGTACTTTTATGCACTTTTATATGTGTAAATTGGAACAAATTTGGAAATCAAGAAGGCATTATTGCCAGTTGAGCATGCACATATCTGTAACCAAGTTTTCCACTCTTAGAAATACACATCCATGTGTACACATTCACCAAGACACATAATACACAAGTGCTCATATATCTGTATGATGAATTATAGTCCAAAACTAAGACTGTGTCTATCAGAATAAACACAATGCAAATAAATACAGTACTGTTTCTACATGGACATATTTGAATCACATAAATACTATGCAAAGAGATATATAATCTATCATTCCACTTAATAAAGTTCAAAACCAGGCAAAACTAATCTCTGGTTACAGAAGACAGGATAAGCCCTCCCATACCAACCCCCCTCCCCGGGAGAGACAGAGGGGTGGTAATTAGAAAGGCCGATGCGGCAGCTTCCGGACTGCTAATGATAACCTATTTTTTTAACCTGGGTGGTAGTCGCAGAGATGAGTTTACCTTGTAATAAGTCACAGACTTGTAGCCATGTGATTTACATGCTTTTCTGCACATCTGCCATAATTTAACAGAAATAGGTTTTTAAAAGCCTAACTGAGCTAGGCAGAGCGCCTCGTGCCTGTAATCGTGGGCATGGGTGGTAGAGATAGGAAGAGGGTGGGGAGTTTGGGCCACGTTAGCTTACAAGTGAGTTCCAGGTCCAAGCTCAAGACAGCAAATAACAACAAACGAATAGCACGGTGACATATTCGGGAATATTTATAAATAACAGGAATAGATGTCATGCGACAGAAAAAGGGCAAACAGCTTGGTTTACAATAGGCCGTCCTAATGTCTGCATATCACTGACATTAAGATACCTTCACCAATGGAAAACCGGTAAACACAGTATATACTTAGATAAATAGTGGATTTGTTAAATTATGGAATAGCTCGAATTTTCCCCTAGCATCTGAACCTCAAGCAATTCAATCTTTTCTGTAGCTCAATCAGTTCGATTGGAAAGAGGAATGTCAAATCTAGTCATGTAAATGTGTAAGGAAGAATTAACTCCACAAAGCTGTACTCTGATCTCCAAATGCACACTATAGCACGCACACATACAAATAATAAATTTTTCAAAGGTCTGTTCTATCCTTTAAACATTACTCTGTTAATTTTATTTGTCACTGATGTATGTGTATGTTCATATATGTGTGTGTGCACACATGTGCGAGTATGAGTAAGAAGGTTAGAAGGTGAGCCTTCCTCTTTTGCTGTTCACCTTATGCGTTAAGCATGTGTGGAAGGCAAGAGGCGGCTTGCAGGGGTTGGCTCTTCCTCCTGGGGACTGAATCTTAGCTTTGATGATGAGTGCCTTCATCCACTGAGCTCCCAAAACTTCACATCCCATATAACCTTATCATTTAAAAATTTAAAGAATTTTTCAGCTGGGAGGGTGGTTGTGGCACATACCTTTTATTCCAGTACTAGGGAGGCAGAGGCAAGAAGGTATCTGAGTTTAAAACCAGCCTGGTCTACACAGCAAGTTCCAGGATAGCTAGGGCCAAAGCTACATAGAGAAATCCTGTCTCAGAAAAAAAAATTTTTTTAAAAAAATAAGCATTCAAGATATTTGTCAGATTCAAGTATACTTGTCAGAGATCATCTAAGTTATGGTTTTTTTAAAAAAGATTTTCTTTTAAGATGTATGTAGCTCTCTGTGTGTATGCCTATGTTGTACATGTATGCACATGTGTATACGCAGAGGCCCATAGAGGCCAGTGGTGAGCCAGCATCCTTTGGTGCTGGTGTTGCAGGCCTTTGTCAACTGCCTGATGTAAGTGCTGGAATCCAAACTACACTGGTGAAGTAGGAAGTGTTCTTAGCTGCTAAGCCGTGTCCCCAGACCCTAGTTATCATGATTTAATAAAAGTATAAATGTTGCTTCTTCTTTCTACAAAACATACTCTCTGAAAAAGCCAGGTGTGGTAGTGCAAACCTGTAGGCTCAACATTTAGGAAGCTAAAACAGTTAAATTTGCTGTTAAGCAGCCTAGCCTACACAATGAGTTCTAGGCCAGTCAGATAAGACTGTCTTGATATTCAAATCTCAAAAACAAGCAACAGAAAACAAAACAAAACAAAACCTTTATGGATACATCTTACTACAGTCTCACGCATACATTAAACCTGTCCCAGTGCACCTACCATTCACAGAAAGGCAGACTCAACTTTCTGAAGCACTGGTCTGTGGATGATGCTTACAACTGGCCAAACCCTTTCTTCCACTCATAGTCTTCATCTCAGCAAATCACACACCATCATCTTGTTCCTTAAGCCAGAAATCATCAATGAAATAATTGCCAATGCCTTTCCTAACATCAAGAAGCTGTTACCTGCGTCCTGCCCCACCCCACAGCCCCTCCCCTAAGCTCATCAGCTATTCAGTGTCTCTCAAATACAAGCATCAGGAAAGCACATCCATAACACATTTAGAAGGTGTATAATCTTTTACTTTACAGTATCTTCCCCGCAGCGACCACAATACCAGCCACCAGGTCACCTCACGCCAACAACTACAGCATCACTGCTCTCACCATTGCCCTCCTCCAACACATCTCACAGTGGCTTTCTGAGATGAGGTCTCATGTGCATAGCCCAGGCCAGACTCTTACTCTTCTGACTCCTTATTTTTAATGTCTTAAGTTAAATGCCACTACCTAGGACACTCTGTAACCACAGACTCTAGGATCCTTCACACCCGTGTCTCATAACAATATTCTTTTGCTTCACTGGATTCATCAAAACAATTATTTTACAGCTATTTACCTGTTATATCTTCCCTATTAGACTGTAGGTCTCATGAAGGCAAGAGTCACTTCATATATTATCGCTTATTGTGTTATATCTAATAAGGTAAATTAAGGGAGAACAGTAAACCTGCTTTGTGACGAATGGACACAAATCCACAGGCATCTAAAGGACACGCAGCAACAGCGGCTCCCCCTCTCCCTTCCTCCTAGCAATCTTTCCATTTGTTTCTCAAAAGGAGGAACAAAAATGTTCCTGAAAACTTACAGCTGACACAAAGTCAAGAGGGCATGAAGGGTGTGTTCAACAAGTGAGACTATGGGTGTGTATCAGGAAGGAGAAATCTCAAGAGTCACAGTAACAAGAGATGCTTCCGTCTCTAGGGTAGACTCCATCCCGAGAGTCAAGACAGGCAAAGGTTCCAAGAGGAGTAAAGCTAGACACGAGGAAGTAGAGAAAGGCAGGCACCAAGTTCTCAAAAACAGTCATACAGATGGCTATTATTCACTGCCATTGGTGAAGTTAGTATAAAAGGCTAAATCTTGTACCACGTGAAAAATCTATCTCCCGCATCGAGGCCATAATTAGAAAGCTTTAGATGGTTCAAATCTTGCTGTGAAATGTTCATAACTTTGTTCTGCAATTTCTGGCTTCTAAACCTTTCAAACACTCACCAACATATTTTATTCTGACCAACTACCTCATTTTCTATATTCTTATCTATATATTTTTACTTACTATACGTTACCTGATAAAATTCTCCACAAGATCAATTACTTCAGCCATTTTTTCTTTTAAAAAATATCTTGGTATTGGAGAGATGGAGGGCTTAGTAGCTGGCAGTACCTGCTGCAATTCCAGAGGACCTGGAGAGGACTCAGCTCCTAGAACCCTCAGGATAGCTCACTGCTCCAGAGGATATGACTCCTTCTTCTAGACACCTATGGTATCATGTAACATATGGTACCCCAACATACATACAGGCAAAATCCTCATATAAATAAAATAAAATCTTTTAAAGGGGACAGAGAGATGGCTTTGGATCACTTGCTGCCCTTGCAGAGGACCTGGACTCCTAGCACCTACATTGTATCTCACAATTCTGTTATTTCATTATCTTAACCTTTTTCTATAGTTTTCATTATAGGTAATGCTTTCTGACCTCCTCAGGCACCACCCAGGCATATGGTACAGATACAAATATGTAGGCAAAACACTTGTACTCTAAGTAAAACTTACAAACTCAATACACAGGATGAGTGTATTTCATCCTGGGAGGCAGAGGGAAGAGGAGGAGCTCTTTGAGTTCAAGACCAGTCAGGTCTACATAATGAGCTTCCCCAACAGCCAAAGTTACATATTGAGACTCTGTCTCAAAAGAAATAATAAAAATGTATCTTTTAAAAATGTATCTTATTAGCTGGGCATGGTAGTTTAAACTTTTAATCCCAGCACATGGGAGACAAAAGCAGGTGGATTTTGCAAGTTCCAGGACACAAGGAAACCCTGTGTCAAAACATTAAAAAATTAAAAAGAGATTGAGTTTGAAAAAAAAAAACAAAACAGTTCAGTGGTAGAGTACATGTTCTGTATGTAAAAAGGCTCGAGTCTGATCTCTAGCACTACATACACATATGCAGAATCTGTATGAAACCTGACATGTTGGCACATGACAATACTACCTGTTACTTTGACAGAATCATGAGAGAATCATAAACTCAGTTTAGACAATATAGCAAAACTTAGTTTTATACATTCACTCACACAAACAAGTAGAATATAAAAATGACAATTTATTGATTTTTGTTTTGGGTTTTTGTTTGTTTGTTTTGGGTTTCTTGTTCTTCTTTTTGAGTCAGGGTTTCTCTGTATAGCCCTGGCTGCCCTGGAACTTGTTCTGTTGATCAGGCTAGCCTCAGACTCAGAAATCCACCTGTCTTTGTCTCCACAACATTGAGATTACAGGTATGCCCTAGCACCACCCAGGACATAACTTCTATTAGCAGTCTAAAGCATTCGATTGCCTTGAAAAAAGAGTTAAGGCTAGGTTCAGTATTGAATGACTTCACTTCCAGACTTGGGAGGCAGAGGCAGGCAGATCTCTTTGAGTTTGAGGCAGCTTGGTCTACTTAGTGAGTTCTATAGATAGATAGATAGATAGATAGATAGATAGATAGATAGATAGATAGATAGATAGAGAGAGAGAGAGAGAGAGAGAGAGAGATTGAAGACCCTGTTTTGGTGGGCAGTAGAGTTGAGATAAAAATCACCCAAGACACTTCAAAGGTGAAAATTCTGTTATTTCATTGATCTTAATGTTTTTCTATAGTTTTCATTACAGGCAATACTTTCTTACTTCAATGCATACCTACTGACATGAGTATTTTCTTAAAAAAAATTTTTTGTGGAAAAACCAACTATATCACTATCTGTTTTTAAATCTTTGACTTTTCATAACACAAAATGCACTCTCTCTCTCTCTCTCTCTCTCTCTCTCTCTCTCTCTCTCTCTGTGTGTGTGTGTGTGTGTGTGTGTATTCAGATGACAGATCTCATGAGACATTCAGAATTCTATTATTCTAAAGCTAGGGAAAACTGCTTTTTCTTTGTTTCTGATGGATGGTCTCAGCACATATCACTTGCTGACCTAGAACTCCTATGTAGAACAAGCTGGCTTCAAACTGAGACCCACCTGCCTCTACCACCTGAGTGAGTTCTGAGATTAAATGGTTCATGTTACTACTTCTGGCATCCAGGAAAGCTAGGGCTGACAGGAATCAAGACACCAAACTATAGTTATACAGCTAGTTAAGACATAGTCTTGACTCATTCTCTTCAACAACCCTCCAAGAAACGGGTTTTAATTGTTACCTCAGTTCCCTGTTATTTTCTTCTTCTTCTTCTTCTTTTTTTTTTAAAGCCTTATTTATTTTATATCAGTACACTGTAGTTGTCTTCAGACACACCAGAAGAGGACATCAGATCCCATTACAGATGGTTGTGAGCCACCATGTGGTTGCTGGGAATGGAACTCAGGACCTCTGGAAGAACAGTCAGTGCTCTTAACTATTGAGCCATCTCTCCTGCCCCCCCTGTTATTTTCTAGTGGTATTTTCTGTGCCTTTAAAATACCATCTCCTATTCAACCAATCACAAGCTGGTATGTGTAAGTGGGGGTGAGTCTTTTAACGGCAATATTCACTTTCCCTAGATACTTACTGTTCAAGTATGATAAAGTTACTATTAACCAATTCTGAATTTGTTCCCCAGAGCATTTCACATCCCTGTTACATAGTCTGTAGTGCGAACTAAACTATAAGGACACATGACAACACATAGGTAATTAATGGGAATTTGGGGGCTGTTTGTTTTTGAGACAAGCTCTTGCTATGTAGTCCTGGTTAGGCTGGAAACCACTTCATCTGTAGGGATCCTCCTGCCTCTGCTTTCCAGTGCTAAGATTACAGTCCTATGCCACCACTTATGGTCCAGTGAATTATTAAAACCAGAGAGAAAATTTACAGTTCTGTACATTGTAACTATTTAGTGTGAATTCTTAAAGCCACATTAGAAACAAAAGTCTTTAGGAACATATAACACAGGTTAATATGCTCAGAGGAACAGGTTAATTTTATGAAACATTTATCCAACATCCAGCCTAAGGCTTTATGCTACCTGTTGTTAGCAAAAGGGGCCATCTAAAATCAGTGTGGTAAAATCAAGAGAGACACTGTGATCATCCTTTATGCTGAAAATGTCCTCCCCACCCTCCTAATCCTCTTAAGTTTGTATCTCTGTATGCACATGTTTATAAACCTCATCGTTTTTTCAAAATGATTGTACCGTTAGGTTTAGGTAGAGTAACATTGTATAAATAATTCCTATTTTCTGTTCAAATCATAAGTCAAACAACTAGAGAGGTAGAAGTCATAAAAAGCGGCATCAAAACTGGAAAACTCACTCCCAACAGTAATTCTAGTAGCTCAGTGGTTAGAAGCACTGTTTTTTCCTCTAGAGGAGCCAGGTTCGATTCCCAGACCCACATGGCAGCCCAAAACTGTCTGTAACTCCAGTTCCAGGGGATCCATGGCAGTGGCATGCACATGGTACACACACACACACACACACACACACACACACACACACACACGCACGCACGCGCGCGCGCAAGCACACGCTGAGGGCATGTTGTCCTCCAGGGACCACACTGTTTGTGGGACGCCCTGTCACGAGTAACCAAGGTGAGACAGCAGGCAGGGGACAAGGCTGCAGGACTAGAGAAGCCTGCAAAATATATATATCAGGCAAAATACCTATATGCATAAAATTCTTAAAAGATTTAAAAATTTTTAAAAAATTGTGTATGTACCCGTGAGTGTGCAGATGTCCACAAATCAGCTTCGATCTGGAGTTACACATGCCTGTGAGCTGCCTGATCTGGGTGCTGGGATCTGAACTCTGGTACCAACACAGCAGTAAGTGCTCTCAACCTCTGAGCCATCTCTCCAGCCCAGTGTGATGGTGGTTTTTATTAATAAGCTTTATTGCATAGGGCAAGTTCAGATAAATGGATAAAAGTCGCATTAGGGTCAGGAACAAGCTCCCCAGGAAAGTTAACAGTGCAGCACTGTTAACACCTCGACTGTGTCACCACTTCAATTTACATCTACTTTGTCCTGAAAAGTTTTTGCTTTCCCTTTTTACCAGGCAAACCAAAACCAAAAAAGGAACAAGCAAATCACTCTCTGAGCTGGCAGCTGTGACAGGCCAGGAAGACACACAGGCTTTCCGGGTCCGTGCTTGGCTTCGGGATGGATGTCTGAGGAGAGCCTTGGAACCACCCAACGCGTCCCACACCCTGACAGACTCCCAGAGAGCAGCAGCACGGGCAGGCGGGGACCCGCTGCAGGCACGGAGAGGCCCTCAAGTTGGCCTCCTGGGCGTGGGGAAGCCAGTATGGGGGACCCAGAGGCAAAGCTTGGGGTAGTGCTGAGGGCAAGCTGTGCTCCGGGGACCCCACCGTTCGCGCGGGACGCCCTGTCACGAGTAACCGAGGCGAGATAGAGGGTGGGGAACAAGGCTGCTAGACGAGGGAAGCCCGCGCCTAGGCAGGAACCGACCCCGGCGGAGGCCACGAGCAGCACCCGGCCTACTGGGGTTCACCTCCGGCCCACGCAACAGGCGCAGCTCCCGGTTCCGACCCCGGGTACCAGACTAGGGGTGAGGGCATAGCTGCAGCCATGACAGGCGGGCGGGCCCCGGTGTGCCCGGCTGCACGTGCGGGCAGCGCCCCCTCCCTGGTCCCTAGCCCCAATCGCCGCCCCTTAAAAGCGGGGATCCCTAGCCCCGGGCGGGTGGGGTGGGGGCGCATGTACTCACCGCCACGACTAAGACTCCCCGCCGCCCCCCGCCTCGCCCTCTTAGACTGACACGCGCGGCCGGCCGAGCGGGGGCAGCCTCCAGCGACCACCAGGCTATCAGACCCTCCCCCGCCAGTCTCCACCAGTTGAGCAATGTTTGCTGTCCCGCTGCGCCCCGGGTGTCCTCCCCACGCCGGTGGAGGCGGGCGGCAGCGGCGAGCGGCGGCACTTACCGGCTGCTCGGCCAGGCCCCCCTGTCAGCGCCGGGCCGGGAGCGAAGGAGGGAGGCGAGCAGGGGCGCCGCCCCCGCCTCCCCCCCGCGCGCCACGCACCCGCCTGATTGGCCCGGTTCACTCCCCCTGCGCGACCCCACCAGCCCCAGCGAGCGGCACTCCCGCAGCAACCGGCGTCTCATTTGCATATCTGTGACCGCGCCGCTGATTGGCCCGGGCGCACAGGGGCGGCCGTGACCGGTGCAGCTCGGGTCGTCGCTCGGTCCTGCTAGGGCTACCCAAGAAAGGAGGATACCCACGCGGTTCCGGGCCCCTCCGCCTGGCCCGACCTCAGACCGAGGGCAGCAGGAGGAGGGATGACTGCCCTGCTCCAGGGCGGTCCCCGCGGTTCCACGCGCAGCCCCGGGCGGCCTCCGGGTGGGGAAGGACTGTGGCCGGGCGCCCTCTGGCCGGAGCGTGGGGCAGTGCAGAACCCGTTCCCCCGCCGCCACGTCAGGCCCCGCCACGTCAGGCCCCGCGGGCACGCCCCGGCCGCCCCAGGCCTGCGGGGTCGGCGCCGAGGTCACTCCGGCGGGCTCTGGAAGCCCTTCTGAGCGGAGTGGCTCTGACCCACCACGTCCTCTGTGCTCTCCAGGTCCCCGGGGACACGCGTGTGCTGTTAAAACCAGGAGCCCCGCGAAGGCCGCCGCCGCCGATGATGCAGCGATTAAAGAAAGCGAGGTGCGGAACACCTGCTGCGGAAAAGGCGCCGGGACCGAGTCCTAATCTACGCCACTGCGTGCCTCGAGTGGGAAGGCTGCCCCGGGTTCAGGGCTCACGTTCTGGATCGCCATTAGAAAGGGGAAGGGAAACGAAAGAGGGACTGCATAAATAAGTGATAGGCGTGCTAAGCTGGTTGAGGAATTGAGCATGCACTTGAAAACCACCGGCTTCAGAAGGCGCTGGGACACAGGAGTTCCTTCTGTCACTAATTAACTGATTGACCTACATTGTCTCAAAGTGTCCCAGGGCCTTGCTTGGTCTTCTCTTCTGTAAAACGAAGAGGCTGGACACATCTAAAAGTGTTCCAGCTCTAAATTCTACTTTCAGACCCAGAACTGACCTTATAACCTAATTTTTTTTTCCCAATCCCTATTCAGGTTTAAGATAGACAGAATGCTGAATGTTTGAACTTCAGTAAACCTATGTTTGTTCAAAACTGCTTACTGTTTTCAAATCCAGCGTGGGTGGGACTTACCATGCATCCTTCAGTGAATCAAAATCTCCTGAATTTGAGGCCCCATATAGGAACATTGTCCCATATAGGAACATTGTCGGCCTGGTTTGTATATGACCGGATGGGCTACGATAGGTACATGGTTAAGTGCTTATTTTTTTTAAATTAAAATGTTATACATCTACTGATGGGAGAGGGGATATGAGATGGTCAGAGGACAACTTGCAGGAGTCAGTTCTGTCCTTTCAACATGTGGATTCTGGTGGCCAAACTTGGGTCATCAGTCTTGGCCTCAGGCACTCTTGACAAATGGATCATCACTGAAGCCATATTTTAAAGGATACTCTACCGGGAGCTGCATCTTCTACCTAAGTAATCTCATTCTTTAAATGAGTGAGTACTCATCACCTCCGGAGTAGATGTTCTCCTAGCTGAAACACTGATGGAGCTGGGAGAAAAGGTGCCAGAAAGAAAGGTTACAATTCCAGCTGTGATTCCTCTGAAGGATACCTAGTAACAAAAACCACACTCAACTCCCTACATTGCTTCTTTGTATAGTATTTTATTTTGCAAACTTAATTTGAGTCCAATTTAAGGCCAGTGCCATTTATCTAGCACTGCAAAAGTTACTCCAGATAGATGAAAATTTTCAGTTACTTGAAAAAACTTTCCTCCCCATGATCTGATGGAAAACTCATGGTCTCTTGAACACAGCTTTCTGGTAATTATGTATAGCTAGTGATTAAAGAACATCAATAATTATCAACATTACTGTGCTCACAATCTGTGAGTGCCCTCAAAAATGTGTAGAATTTATTCCTGTAATAAAAGCCTCCATGATACCGTTTATTTTAAACCTATGGATATTTTTATATATCTCTGACGCTTTGCAGTGCTTTTTACCAAACTAGTTTTTTTTTTTTTTTTTTGTTTTATTTTTGGGGCTTTCGTTTTTGTTTTTTAAATTTACTTGTTGGTGGTGTTTTTATGATATGGGAACCTAAAGTTCAAAATTTTTAAAAATATTCACTACACATAATTTGCATGAGTATGCTGTGTGTACATGTGTATAGCAGTCACAGGACAGCTCAAGGGTGTCACTCTGTCCTACCATATGTGCCCTGGGGATCAACCTCATGTCAGTAATCACTTTTCCCTAACTGAACCATCTTGCTGGCCCTAAACTATCAGGGTTTCGGGATTGTATCTATTTATTTCTGGTGGGGGTTCACCTTCCCCACAACTTTTTCAACTGGTTCAACTGCTCCCTAGTTTGGCTGTTCAGTGGCTGGTTTTCCACGTGCTGGTGTTCTGAATTTTGTTTGGTTGGTTTGAGACAGGCTTTTGCTATGCTATGTAGCCCAGACTAGCCTTGAATTCGTAGTCTTTCTCACCTTTATCTCCCAAGTGCGGAGATCACAACTGGGACCATCTATTTATTAAATCCTGGTGGTACCGTCAGTGATATTTCTGAAACGAACCCCCCAAAAGTATAGCAGAGGATGATTCTGAAACAGCATGGCCCCTCGAAGTTAGCAGTGATCCCTATCACTAGCAACATCAAAATCTAGTACTAAATAAATAAATAAATAAATAAATAAATAAAAACTGTTATTATCAGGCCAAAGTCAAGTAGTGGCCAAAAGGGACCTGTACAGGGACCCCTTCCCACTCCAAAAAAAGAACAACCCCATTCCTAAGCAGTGTCTCAAAGCAAAAGGCACTCACACCCAGTGATCCAGATTGCCAGGAAGCCTGTGCAGTGACACAGCTGTTTTCTACTCCACATGTCACAGCAGATGTCAATGACTGACATGTAACCCTTCCCAGGCTCTGTGCTGAGAATTATGACATTTCACCTGGCTTTTGTTGTTTGTTTGTTTTTTGACAGTCTTTACAACTGCTCAATGAGGAAAGGATTCCCCACCACCACCATTTTATACACAAAGAAGGTTCAGAATTTGTCCTAGATACACAGTCATTGACTGACAGAAATATTTAAACATGGAACGTATCTTGTCTCAGCACCTATACTTCTCAACCCTCATGCTACATCCAGCCTTCAGCTTGAGTTTCCTATTCTATGTTTACAAAAATCTTTTATTTTGAAGGGTCCGGTAACTAGAATGACACCTTAGAAGGTAGAGTTCCGGGGCTGGGGATTTAGCTCAGTGGTAGAGCGCTTACCTAGGAAGCGCAAGGCCCTGGGTTCGGTCCCCAGCTCCAAAAAAAAAAAAAGAAGGTAGAGTTCCCTGCAAAGTCTTTTTAATGGTCTCCCGGAGAATATCTCACAATGCAAATTAGTAAACTTTTTCTGTACGTTTAAAAAAACGATTCTCCCAAAGTACCTCCATATCTGGTTTCTCGTACTTCTCTCACACACACACACACACACACACACACACACACAAAATGTAAGTGACGATGTAAACAAAAAACCAACAAAAACCAAAGACCTGATCTCATTAACGTCTCCTTCCATTTCACTCTGGGGGTAAATTGATACATTTGAGCTTGAAACTAGAAAACTCAGGGTTACTTTGTTAAACCCTGAAAAGAGATGTCCATATGTTTCCAGACACCCCAGTGCTTGATTACAGGGATGGGCCCCATTCTGCCATAGGACCAAAGAATGAGGGATACACAGATCTAAGACAGAGGGGCACATAGATCTAAGACAGAGCTAGCGTTGCTGGGAGAAATTTACTGGGAAAGGTGTTTACAGAAGCAGGACAGCTGGATTCCCCTCCACAAGAGTTTCCCCACTTTTAGTTCTTTGAAACATAGTCTCTTTTGACCCAGACTGGCCTCAAATTCACTCTATAACTAAAGGTGACTGAATTCCTAATTCTAATGCTGCTGTTTCCTAAGTACTGTTTCTGTACAGGAGTGAGCGGGCAGACCTAATCCCCAACAATGTTCTATAAGTTAAGAGAAAAGTGACTTTATCTTGGCTAGAATATACCTGGCTTATCTTAAGCTAATATCCCTGAAATCAGAACTGCTAGTCAAGTTTCATGAATGACTGTTGAGGGATGCTTTGGGACACTATGTATTCAGTTGCTGATTTCTGTGCCCGAGATCTGGTGGCAGTTGGGACCTCGGTATTGTCATGATTATGAAGCGTTTCCTCACTCAGTATTTTGTAAAACATTGTTCTCTGTAGTCATCTTCTGATTGGTCAATAGGAGATGATCATCCGATAGTGGGCAGGGGAGAGGAAAGGGCGGGACTTTCTGGGCTCAGAAAGTTAGGGGGAGGGTCTCAGTTGGTACCTAGAGAGTCTCTGTGAACAGGAATGAAGAAGAAGAGAGAGAGGGAGACTGAGACGGCAGGTGGTGAGCCATGTGGCTGGAGAAGTAGGGCAGGCCAGCATTGTCAGGTTAGAATAGCTCAAAACCTGCCCAGATGTAACACCTGAAGCTTATTAATAAGCAAAAAGGTTTCTGTGTCATTATCGGGGAAACAAGGAAGGCTCCTTACTACTACACACACAACTAACGGTTTTACCTTTTGCAGTTTGCTCAGAACCAGGCAGGAAAAACAGACTGGAAGCAAATGTGACTTGAGACAGCCGAGGGGAATCTGTAGACTATAGCATAGCCAGAACAGTGAAAGGAAAGAAAGCTGGAAAATCCTGACTCCTGATTTCAAAACCTTCTCTAAAGCTATAGCGATGAAGAGTGTGGTGGCAATGGAAGGACAAACATGTGGATCAGTAGAACAGAACAAGAAGTCCAGAAATAAACTCTTCTTTCTTCTTCACAGAAGAAAGTTGACCCTACTTCAAACTACCAAAGAACCCTAATGGAGCACAGAAGAGATAAACCTCTAAGTAGGAAGAAGCAGATGGCAGGAAGGAATGAGGTCTTCGGGAGAGGCAGGAGGATCTCCATGAGTTTGAGGCCAACCTCATCTATATAGCAAGTTCCAGAACAAGTGATAAGTAGAGATGACCTGTCAACGTCAAGGCCTTATACACTCTAGGCAGGTAGTATACCACTGAGCAACACCCCCAGCCCAGGTATATTTTTTATTGGCAAAATATGGGTGAGTTTTGGAAGTTCGTCCTTAAACCCAAGTAGTGATTCCTAGGTAACAATCAGCAGGAACAAAAGAAGAGAGAAAAGGTGTGGAGGACCTCCAGACTCTGTTCTGTACATAGTGCATTCAAGAACAGCTGGGATGCACAAGACTCACTCTGAATGCAGAAACCCAATTTGAAAGTGATCAGAAGGTCTGGGGAGATAGCTCAGTGGTTAAGAGCACTGATGCTCTTCCAGAAGTCCTGAGCTCAAATCCCAGCAACCCCTCAGTGGCTCACAACCATCTGCAATGAGATCTGATGCCTTCTTCTGGTGTGTCTGAAGACAGCTACAGTGTTCTTATATGTAACAAAACAAATCTTAAAAAAGAAAGAAAGAAAAAAAGAAAGAAAGTGATCAGAATATCTGGATACACATTTCTCCAAAAATATATACACATAGCAAATGTGCACATAGAAATATGCCTAACAATGACAAGATGCAAATAAAAGCCACCCCCATCCATCGGGATGGCTATAATCGGAAAGAGAGCAAGGAGCATTGGAGGAACTGGGATGGCTTGCGCTGCCAGTAGAAAAAGTAAGTTATGCCGTCACTCTGTAAAACATGTCTTCCCAAAGCCAAATGCAGCTACCATGTGACCCAGCACCACAGAAGAAATGAAAACTACCCTCGACAAACCCGTTCACAGCAGACTCGTTCTGATAATCCCAAAGTGGAAATATTCCAGCCGCCCCATTACCTGATGGAAACGCAAACAAAGGTCATGTATATACAATCTATTACCCAGCTATAGAGAGAACTAAGCACTGGTGAGTGGTCCAAGGATAAACTCTGGAAATATGATGTTCACTGGTAAAAACTGCCTGTAACCCCTCCGGCCCTCCCTCCGGAGGCTGGGCCAGGAGGATTGCAGTTAGTTTGAGGTCAGACTGGATTACAGACAAATCCTGTCTTGAAAAAAATTTAACAAGAGACCGCTCAGCAGTGAAGAGCACTTGTGGTTCTTCCAGCAAGGATCACGGCTCGATTCTCAGTACCCACAGAGTGGCTTACAACCATTCAGAACTCTAGTTCCAGGAGAACTGACATCCTCTTCTGACCGCCACAGGCACCAAACATTCATATACAAAAAAAGATAATAGGGTTAGGTATTTAGCTCAGTGGTAGAGCGCTTGCCTAGCAAGCTCAAGGCCCTGGGTTCAGTCCTTAGCTCTGAAAAAAATAATTAATTAATTAATAAAAATTTAAAAACAGCAACAGACACCCCAAAACTCACAAAAAGACAAAAAAAATTGTTCTTTTACAGGTCAATAGTAAGCACTTTCTGATGCTAGAAGTATGCTTCGTAAATACCTTATATATTTTACGTAGGGTCCTGATTTGAATATATTAGTCTATTATACTGTAGGAGATAATAACATCCTGCCTATTTGTTAAACTAAAGGTAGCTTGAGCAACTCCGATATTCTTCTCTGCCTGGGAAAGAACCCGAAAGGGGGTCTGGTTGAGTCATCAGTGACTAAACGTTCATTTCCCAGTAGCTCCCTGGGAGTTATGAATTTCCTTGACTCGGTGAGGCACATGGGACTTTTCTTAGACAGAAGTGAGGGATGCCACTAGAAAGCTCTTCCGGCTTTGTTTCCATAAGGTAGCAGAGGGCAGACAAACATTTAGCTATGCATTAAGCACATTACCCAGCATGCTCAGCTAGCGCTGCTGTTTGCCAGTCTGGAGTCGGAAGGTAATAACAACGCCCAAAGGCCATGCCCAGCCAGAGAGATGCTTTCTGATTCCTGCTCAGAGACCCATTTGATCAGGAACAGACCCTAGAAGACATAAGCTTTTATCTAGTTTTAAATCCTCTGACTAGGAATACACTTTAAAGCCTCATCCTGCTTGACAGTTCAGACTTCACACTGTGAGTTTCTGTAAACATCTGCTTGTCCTACCTACCCTTAGAAGGCCTTCAGGAGAATGAAGTTTGGATGCGGCCATTGATAAAATATCCCTGAGCATCCAATTCCCTGTTTGTGCTTTTGCTTCTACTGGGACCACATACGTCCTTCTGGGATCATAGATTTCCTGTTTGGAAAAGTTGCATCTGCATTAAGCTGGGGAGTAATTTAGATGCATAAAATAGGGAAGAAGTTTGAGAAATAAATGCATTCAACATACCTGTTAGTAATTCAGACTCAGTACTAGGTGCCAAGAAGAGAAATAACCATGGGCATGGCACACGCTGTCCTCTGACCTCATGGCAAATAGTCTTACGAAGCAAGCCAGCACCAACTCATTCATTCTTGAAATTAATGTTGGTAACAGTCACCACTAACAACAAAAGTGATCTAACCCACTTGGTCCAGAGCTGATGGAGCTGGTCCTAGTGGCACAGGCCTTTAATCCCAGCACTTGGGAAGCAGCAGCAGCCGGATCTCTGAGATCAAGGTCAGCCTGCTCTACGTAATAGGTTCAAGGCAGACCATGGAGAGCTACATAGTGAGACTTCGTCTGAAAGAGACGAACAAACAAAAGTCCAAAGGGAACCGAACGTATTTTTCTAATCCGCTGCTTCGTGTTATAACCATCTTACTTTTAGGGGGAAAAAATTCTTGGATCTGTTTGTTTATTATTGAGACAGGGTCTCATATCCCAGGTTGTCCTCGAACTCACCATGTAGCCAAGGATAACCTTGAATTTCTCATCCTCCTGGCTGCATCTCAAGAGCGTTGCAATGGCAGGCACGTGCGCAATGCCTGGTTTTATTAGACACTAGGGTTCTTGTCTAGGGCCCTATGCAAACTAGACAAGCATTCTACCAACGGTCACATCTTAAGCCATTTCGTCTTTTCTAACACTCAGAAGAAATAGAACCTGGAGTCCTGCGCTCGCGCTCTCTCTCTCTCTCTCTCTCTCTCTTTCACTTTTTTTTGGGGGGGGTGATTGGGGGTTATGCACACCTTTAATCCCAGCACTAGGGAGGCATAGGCAGGCAGATCTCTGAGTTTGAAGCCAGCCTGGTCTACAGAGTAAGTTCTAGGATAGCCAGGGCTACACAGAAAAATCCTGTCTCAAAGACAGAGAGAGAGAGAGAGAGAGAGAGAGAGAGAAAGAGAGAGAGAGAGAGACAGAGACAGAGAGAGAGAGAGAGAGAGAGAGAGAGAAAGAGAGAGAGAAAGCACTGGCTGCTCTTCTGGCACCTACGTGGTACATGCTCTCTTCTGTCTCTGTCGGCACTGGGCACACAAGTGATACACAGACACACATGCAGGCAAGACACCCATGTAGAGAATACAATTTAAGCTTTTAAAGAAAACAGCAGGGTTGGGGATTTAGCTCAGTGGTAGAGCGCTTGCCTAGGAAGCGCAAGGCCCTGGGTTCGGTCCCCAGCTCCGAAAAAAAGAACCAAAAAAAAAAGAAAAGAAAAGAAAAGAAAGAAAACAGCAAAAAGTAGCCTTGGTGTCTGTTCCAGATTTTTCCCCCTAGAGTGGAGTAGATTAAGAAGGCCTATGTTGGCTAAGATGTAGCAGGATATGGAGGTGTATGCTTGTGGCCGCGGTACTTGGGAGGTAGAGGTGAGAGGAGCAGAAGGGCAAAGTCAGCCTCAGTTACAGAGCACTTTAAGGGCCAGCCTGAGCTACATCTACAGAGACCGCCACACTACTCACCACAGAGAGACTGAGAGAGAGAGAGAGAGAGAGAGAGAGAGAGAGAGAGAGAGAGAGACAGAAATACAGAAATACAGAAAAACAGAATAGAAAAAGACGGAGATGGAGAGATACCCGAGGGGCTGGTGATGTAGCTTGGCTGGCAGAGAATTTGCCTAGGATTCATGAAGCCCTAGGTTAAATTCTCCAGCATTTCACACACTGGGTACGACGACACAGGTGCCTACTATGAAGCTAACGCTTGGAAATTTGGGGCAAGGAAGAAGCCCAAAGGAAACTGTGATTCCATTTGGAGTTTAGATTTCCCAGTCTAGGATCTGGGAAAACTTGGTGAATGGGTGGGGGTGGGCTCTCTCTCTCTCTCTCTCTATATATATATATATATATATATATACACACACACATATAATATATATATATATATATGCTATTTTCTATATCTGTATCTCTATCTATATCAGAGAACCAAATGTCTAGGGCCAGTTTGCCGCACTGATAATCTGGACTCTATTTTTTTTCTTCCTTTTTATTTTTTTTGGTGCTGACAACTGAACCCAGGTCTAGGCAGGTGCTCTACCACGGAGCTATACTCCCAACACTTGGTAGCGTGCATTTCGTAGTCCCGGACACTAACAGCTTACTTTCGATTGACGGTTGGCAAGAGGATAAAAGACTGAAGGATTAGACAAAATCCTCTGAGTATCAAATTTGTGATGCATTTCCCCCCTGCAGCCTAACTGTTGAAGCTTCTCTCACCGGTAGCAGTTCTAGGCTAGCAAAGCGGCATGGTCATTGTCTGTGGCACGTCGCACTGGCTGCTGAAGGAGGATGCTTCTCCACGCGGCTCCTTTGCAGAGTGTGTATTATTTGGCAAGGACACACTGAGTCATTTGTGAAAATGATAAGAAAGGTCAGGCTGCCATTTCTCACAGTCGGCTAATCCCTTTCTAGATAACTGAGAGTGGCCTGTGTCTTTTCTGTTCCTTAAGTACACAGCAAGTCTTGTCTGGTCCGCTTTACCTAGTTCCTTGGCTCTCCACTGTTTACAGAAGCGCTAGCCGCCCCTCCTCCACCTCCCAGTCCTAAGAGGAACTTGGTACCTCCAGCCAGCCTTCCTTTGCCCCCAGTCCCTTCTTACGGCTTACCACAGTCTCACAGGATTCCAAGTACCCAGGGCCCCGTAAATGTGCATTTTACACAGAATGAATTGTTCCTTAAGACACGACTAGAGTTCTAGCAGAAACAGCTATTGCTGCCGCCCCTGGGCCGGAGAGATACCTGGGTGGTACAGCACATGCCTAACGTGCTTGACGCTCTGGGCTCAGGATCAGGGAAAACAAAATACCTGCCATTTAATGAGCCCTAGACACTGGACATTTCTATCAAACGCTCTCGGAAGGCGGAAGCGGTAATCTCTTTGAGTTCCAGGCCAACCTAGTCTACAGAGTAAGTTCCATGACCACAGCTACACAGAGGACCCTGTCTTAGTGGTTAAGAACACTTGGTTGTTCTTGCAGAGGACTCAGGATTGTTTGCCAGCACCCACATGGTATCTTACGACCATTTTAACTATAGTTCCATAGGACCTAATGTCTTCTCTTGACCTTTGCTGGTCCCAGGCACAAATGTGTGCACAGATATGCATGCAGGCAAAGCACCAATGCACGTAGAAATAAAATAATGCTTTTGTTTTGTTTTGTTTTGTTTTGTTTTATGAGAGAGTTTCTCTGTGTAGCCCTGGTTGTCCTCCAGCTCTCAGAGATCCACCTCTCTCTGCGTCCTGAGTGCTGGGATAAAGGAGTATGCCACAGAGTCTCAAAAAATAAAATGTATTAAAAAGTTCTCAAACTTTATGAGTCAAATATGCTGTCCCCAACTGATAATCTCAGCATGTATGAACCAGGAAAAGCAAAAGTCTGAGTTTAGACTCAGTCGACTACGCACTAAGTTCAAAGCTAACCTGGGCCATAGAGTAAGATTCTGTCTTGGAAACAATAAAACGTAAAGAAAAAAAACAAAACAAAACAAAAAAAACCCAAAAAACCAAAACCATAAAAAAGAAAAAGCCTTACTGTGTCCTACATGGTTTGAATATGTCTCTCAAGAGTTCTCATGATAGAAACTAAATCCTCAATTCCAGATGCTGATGGCATTTGGAGGTGGGGCCCTTAGAAGTAGGATTAAATGAGGTTTTAGGGGTGAGCCCCCCGCCGCCCCATGACAGTGTTGATGGTTTTACAAGACAGACTTGGACAATTTATCTGTGCTATGCGATATCCTCTGCCACATCCTGATGTAAGGGACCTTTCCTAGTTGACAAAGTAGAGGAGAGTGCCGTGCCTTCGGCCTCCAGAACCCTGAGCTACACACATTTCTACATAAATCAAATTACCTAGTGTCAAATGTTTTGTCATGGCAACAGAAGGCAGAGGAAGACACTGCATAATAATATCTCCAGAGAAACTTGAAAACTGTCTTTACTCATGCCCTGCCCACACCCAGGGGTGACGGGCCTCCGTATAAAGATGCTAAAACTCTGCACGTGGTGACTTGTGCAGACAAGAGAGTAAAACACTACTCTGGGCTGCTTTAGGGTGTCGCTGGGTGGCAGAACCCTTGTCCCACATGTCTGACAAGATGCAGCGCGTCTATCTTCCCAGCATTCAAACGGGAAGATTGTGATCTCCAGGCCAGCCTGAGCTACATGATGAGATCGTTTCTAAAGGAGAAAAAAGGGGGAGGCTGGGGGGTGGGGGAGGAAATAGCTTTCAGTGGAGAGACTCCTGTTCTGAGTAGCGAGGTCAAACAACAAGCCTGCTGTGGGATCTCTCCCGCTCAGAACTTGGGCTGCTGATCAGGAAGATCATGGATCTCAGGCCAGCCTTTAGGGAAAAACCGAGTTCAGAGGCCAGCCAGGCCTGTGTGTTTTCACAGAGGACCCTGCCTCAAAACAACAATAAACAAACTAACAAATGCTGAAAGGCCAGAGGATGGCGACGCAACGCAAAGGCTATAGGAGGAAAAGACAATTTACCTGAACCACAGTGCAAGCTGTCACTGACGAACTGATCAGCAAGTGTTCTCGCGCTGGAAGTGAGACTAGCGCCTATGCTGCCTGCCTCGTTGTTCCTTATAAACACACTCCTAAGTATTCCCTGAAATACAGGCGTGTGCAAGTGAGAATTAGTAGTCTCCTGTCTTGGAGGCAAACTTAAAGGAAAAACCGGCAGCGGTGTTTTAGGTGGGAAAGAAAACTAGGCTGGAATGCAGGTTTGTTAGACCTGAGGTTAGGCCTCTTTGGATTCACTGAGCCCCTGATAACACCGTCTACTCACAATGGAAGACACTAAACTGTAGTGGAGATCCAAAGGTGACCAACAGGACAAAGGCAATTCCTTAAATTCACAGTGGCGGTGGTAGGGGTATCTCAGGAAGGATTATAGCTCACACCTTAATGCTGGCTTGGGAGACAGAGGCAGGTGAAACTCCGTAGGTTCGAGACCAGCCTGGTTGACCTAACAGGCTACAGACCAGCCAGGGCTAAATAGTGAGACCCTATGTAGCAGATTCGTTAAAATGCTAGATGGAATAGAAGGTTATAATTTAGAAAGCTAATCACATTGCCCTACTCTACTAGGGCTGCTACCTGCTAGGAGATTAGCAGCAGAGGAAAGAACTGAATAGGATCCCCTCACCCAGTCTTAGTTTCTCTATTATCCCTCAACAAAGTGTTAAGAAAGAAAGGTCCTGTAATCAATAATTGTGTTACATCTTCTCCTCACATAGTCTCACTAGGGACCCTGAACCCCTTAAAGTAGGTGTGAAAAAAAAAACAGGTTTCTTTACATCAGGGGAAACTCAGCAGGAACATTAGAAAATCAACGGATCCCACCCCACATCTAACGTTCTTTCATTCTCACTGGGGGAAAAGAAAAAATCCAGGTCATTCGAAAGGGCAATTTAAATTCGCGGATCCTCTGATGGTCGAGATTAGGGCGGTGAACAATAAGAGCTGTGTGTTAGCAGCTCCCATTCAAGGCAATTTCTGTAGCTAAGAAGCTCTGGAAAGCTGGAGTTGAAAGAAGTTTGCCAGAGGATCTGAAGTCAGCTTCAAACAAGAGTCCTCCGCCACCTGGCTTCTCAAAGTTACCAGCGACCTTAGCGGGAAAACATGGTGAACGGGTGTGCATCCCAGTCTTGGTGGTCCAGGCTGGCCTGGACCTCGGGCAGCCATAGTACCTCCACCATCGCCACCATTGCCACCATTGCCACCATCGCCGCCATCACAACAACAAAGGACAGAATTGCCCTTTTTTATGGTTATTTTGAATCTTATGCGTAATCATTATATACTGTTATCAATGAATTATAGCCCTTTCTTTTTTTTAAAGTGTAACTCCAGATGCTCCTGCTGTGGGCCTACTAAGTGCAGGGATTCTAGGCTGTGGGCCCACTAAGTGCAGGGATTCTAGGTATAGGCCGCCACATCTGACTTCAAAGATAACACTTTAAAGTGAATTAGTTGTTTTGAGATTTGCGTAAGTTGAGCTGGGTGACTGGAGGTCGGAGATCCATGGGCAATGTTGGTGGATTTTTATCAAGTCATGCAGCTCACCCAGGCTCTGTTGCTGGTGAGTTTGTTTTCTTCTGTTGATAGTGGGTTCTGTTTGCTTTGACAGGGTTTTGCAGTTTCCTAAGCTGGCCCCAAACTCCTGGATTTAAGCCTTTTAAGTAACAGGTACTCTAGGTACATCACCATAAACAGCTAGAAAAACTTCTCAGTAGCAGATACGATTTGATTATATTATTTATATAGAATATAATGTTAGGGGCAAGAACATATCTGTTCACCAATTCTTTTTAAAAAAGTCCAAAAAAAAAAAAAAAAAAAAAAAAGGAAAGGAACAAAAGGCGGGAGCGTGGTGGTGGCGGCTTGCCTTTAATCCCAGCATGGAGAGCGGGGCAGGCAGAGACAGGCAGATCTCTGTGAGTTGACAGCAGCCTTGTCTACATAGTTCTAGGACAGCCAGGGCTACATAGTGAGACCCTCTCAATAAACAAACAAACAAACAAACAAACACATAAAAAAAGAGATCTAAAAAAAATCTAGTAAACTAATGTATCAGAATCTTCCTATAATGCTCTGTGTGTGCGTTTGTGTGCACTTGCTTCTGTTTGTGCATGGGTATATATGTACATGGTGTGTGCAGTATAGGCACATGTGTGCATGGATGCCTGTATGTCTGGGTGCACATCCTGGCTTTGCCCTTGCTCTACCATTCAACTGCACCCTGAGCCCGATCTATAATGTTTGAGAACGACATGTTTATTTGTAGCTGGGGACAAACCCAGCGACAACCGGGAGCAGGGAAACAGCATTAGACAAACGGAGAAAAGCTGCTAACACCTTACAGTGGGGCTGAGCAGCGAATGCAGATCCTCAAACTTTAGGAAAACACACTCCTCAGATTTTATTTTTAAACGTCTGGCAGAAGTCCAAGGTTTAAAACAGGAAAAGCCAAAACCCAAAGAGAAAAACAGAACAAAAGCTCAGCTGTCCAAAAGCCTTGGGGTCCCTCCACCATTCCCCAGCTCTGGAGGACACCTCTGAAGCTAGGCTGGACTTCGAAGGACATATATCGGAAACCCTGGAGTCCATCCCACTCTGCAGAAGAGGGAATTAGAGCTCTGGGCGGCAGGGCTTACCCACAGTGGTACATCTTCCCCAGTCTGCCAAGATGATTCAGATACTGCTATTCTCCAAAATAGCCGGGACTGAGCAGATGACACAGAACCTTGGCAGTGGGACTACTCCCCGGTCCACCCTGGTTCTCCAGCTACCAGCCTTCTGTCGAACTTCTGTCTTTTGCCCCACTCTTCTTGTCTTGTGAGATAGGGGCTCTCTATGTAGCTCAGGCTGGCCTTAAGCTCAAGGTTCTCTTGCCTCTGCTTCTCAGGAGCTGCTATAAGAAGCATAAACTGTAGGTTTTTGCCTATCTTTTTTAATTACAGCCCTCGTTATGCAAAACGTATTTGTTCGTGTCGAAGATTATTAATTCACTTGCACTCCTGAATCGCCGACATTTGGAATTCAAAATGCTTTACTTAACAATTTGGACTCCTGAAATTTTAGAGATTCAGTAATGTGAAGCTCTTACCCTGTACTCGTTACCATCTCGGAGCCAAGCAGAAGTATACATTCTACAACTGTCGCAGCCCACGTGTCCCTACTGTGATACATTTGCCTGTGTCCGGTTTTACCTGCTCCCTATGAACATTTATGCTTGTCACCATGGTCTAAAGCTTATGGCCATAGAAGTTTCTCAGAAGTGAATTTTTTAAGGAACAAAGAGAAGCCAAGGATGCAGAGGGAACCGCTCAATCTCCAAGACAGAGATGTTGAAATAAATACTGCTGTTTTCCTGTACAGTCGAGAAGGAAACTTCACGTTGGTTACACATGCCTGTAGCTCCAACACATGGAAAATGGAAGCTGAAGGGTTACTGTAAATTTAAAGGCGAGCCAGATGTGATGGCACACATCTGGTAATCCCAGCACTCAGGGGGCAAAGGCAGGCAGATCTCTGTGAGCTTCAAGCCAGCCTGGTGTACAGAGTGAGTTCCAGGACAGCCAGAGCTGTATAGTGAGATCCCGACTTGAACACCCTCTCCCCTGAAAAGCAAACAAACAACAAACAAAACCAGGAAAGCAAAGCAAATAGGCCAGCCTGGGCTACATAGTGAGTTCCAGGCCAGCATAGATATTTATTTTTGTTTTATACGTATGGGTGCTTCGCTTGCATGTATGTCTGTGCACCATCATGTACATGCGGGGCTCGTAGAGACCAGAAGAAACTGATAGATCCTTTGGGATTAAAAAAAAAAATCGCATAAGGCTAACCATTATGTGGGTGCAGGGAATTGAACTCAGGCCCTCTGGAAGAACAGACAGTGATTTGAACTACTAAGCCAGCTCTTAAAAAACAACTCAAACAACGATA
The DNA here is from genome assembly GCF_021556685.1 of Rattus norvegicus. Taxonomy (NCBI): domain Eukaryota; kingdom Metazoa; phylum Chordata; class Mammalia; order Rodentia; family Muridae; genus Rattus; species Rattus norvegicus. The sequence goes on from NC_141552.1 coordinate 30,630,529, forward strand.
ATAACAAAAGCAAACAAAAAGGAAGGAAAAGAAGAAGGCAAGTTTCAGGCTTCCCACCTTGTTGGCTTTTCTGAGACTGCGACCATAAGCTAGTCGCTAGTCAGATTTAGGGCTTGGAAGTGCTCTCCGCACGCACGTCCCTAGATAACAGCACAGTTCCTAACAGGCCCAACTCCTCCTCACTCTTTGGAGGTGCACCATTAAAGCATGCAGCAGAGAGGTGGGGCTTTGCCCAGGGCTGCACCCTTCCCTGGCTTGTGCAAGCTGCTCGTTTGATCTCTCCTGAAACCGAACCACCCGGCAGCCTGTTTCCTGCACCCCAGCACGCCATTCTCAGTGCTGTGGAGAAGAGGCTGGATTCCAGCGTTGTCTTTTTATTATTGCTGTTTCTGATCTCTCTCCCTCCTCTGGAACAGAAGCTCCAGGGCATAAACATTTCTATTTGTTCATTGCCATGTTACAGGACCCAGATTCACAGTGCGTACTCAGTAAATGTTTATTAAACAAATGAACTTGTCCTACCCAAGCCCAGGTAACAAACCGACTATTATTTCAAAAAAGTTTCAGTAGGGTTTCTGAATGGTGGTGGTGAGTACATGTTTACCGAATTTTATGTATGTATGTATGTATGTATGTATGTATGCATGCATGTATGTATTTGGGGGGTATGGGTGAGCATATCCTTTTATTATGGCGTAAGTAGTGGTCACAGGGTAACTTTCAAGAACTGGTTCTTCTCTCGTCATCACAGTTGGATGGAACATGGGTTGTGAGGCTTGGTGGCAAGCACCTTTACCTGCTGAACCATCTCATAGGCCCCTACAGACCTCTTCCTGCTTCTTAATTATGGGACAGGATCTCAGTAAATTGCACAGCCTGGTCTGGACTGTGCTCTATCCCAGTCAGGCTTCCAAATCCTGTTTCAGCCTTCCAAATAGCTGGGAGCCCAGACCTATCTCACTAGGTCCAGCTGTGCACATATCTTTTGCAATACATTTATTTACACAGCTCTAAGCAAGGGAGATGACTCGGTGGTCAAGACAGCTGACTGTTCTTTGGCAGGGCCTGGGTTCAATTCTCAACACCCACATAGCAGTTCATAGTTGTCTACAACTCTAGTTCCAAAGGATCTAAGACTCTCACACAGACATACATGCAGGCGAAACACCAATACCCATAAAAGAATTTTTAAAAATGTTGAAAAGTCTTACAGCTGGGCAGTGGTTGCTCATGCCTTTAATCCCAGCACTTGGGAGTCAGGAGTAGGCAAGATCCATGAGTTTGAGGCTAGCCTGGTCTACAGAGTGAGTTCCAGGACAGCCAGGGTTACACAGAGAAACCCTGTCTTTAAAAAAAAAGGGGGGGGAGGAAAGAAGAAGGAGAAGGAGGAGGAAGAGGGGGAGGAGGAGGAGGAAGAGGAGGAGGAGGAAGAGGAGGAAGAGGAGGAGGAGGAGGAGGAGGAGGAGGAGGAGAAGCACCACCACTACCATCACCAAAGTTGCAGTTAGTTTGTAGAACCAACAATGGGCTCCAACTGAGGACTCCTTGGCTTATGATGGCAGAATCAAAACAAAGAACCAATTTCTCAGGGATCAGCACCCTGAGAATTGTCCTTCTTCTCTTTACAAGTCTAGATAAGTTGTGAGATAATCTAGGATGCTGAATGTGATCATTTCCTCCCTCCCTCCCTCCCTCCCTCCCTCCCTCCCTCCCTCCCTCCCTCCCTCCCTCCCTCCCTCCCTTCCTCCCTCCTTCCCTTCCTTCCCCAAATACTACTATGCTAGATCTCTAGATCTGGGAGGTGGAAGTAGAGGTGAAGGGTGATACACAGAGCTGTTACACACACACACACACACACACACACACACACACACACACACACACACACACACAGTAGCCTGCATTTTCGTCAGGATCATCTTTACCTAGACTGTGCACCTCTCCTTCCTTTCCCCTGAGCAAACACGGATGGATGGCTTTACAGTGAGATCCTGTCTCGAAACCCGAGATGTAATTTGTGGAAGGTGCAAAGGATGTCCCTAAATGTTTTCTAGCACCACCCGGCCAACCCTTGGGCAGTGGCTGTTCCCCACGCCCCTCAGTTCTGCCTTTGACTCCACTTGAACTCTTCAGAGTCATCCTCGCTTCATTCCCCAAGAACAGAAGCTCACAAGGCCAGAAGCTCTGGTTCTAGTGTCCTAGCCCAGCAGGGCACTACGCTCAGCTAGGTAAAAGTGACTGAAGAATCCCGGGGCCAGTAGCGATGAACGTGTGACAGCCATGGACAGTAAGGAATGGTAAGATCGCTTCCACACAAAGAAAACTTGACATTCAGATCTGCTGAAGTTCTGCTAAGTCCAGAGACAGACATTGCTAGTTGAAACTTAAAACCCAGAGCCTAACATCATAGGAGATGACTTTCTTTGAAATAGTCACACTTGTGAAATGCACTGCTTTGCTGCTGCTGCTGCTGCTGCTGCTGCTGCTGCTGCTGCTGCTGCTGCTGCTGCTGCTGCTGTTAGGGCTCAAACTGAGGCCCAGTGCTGACTAAGCAGGTCCCTCTTTCACACATAGCAGGCATTGAACTAGTCCCTTTGGACATAGCCTTTCGGCAACGCCTCAAGCCTACTCTCTTTTAAAAGTTGTAAACTAAGCCAGTTGCAGTGGACCATGCCTGGAATCCTAGCACTTTCGAGGCTAATGTAGGAGGATTGAAAGTTTGAGGTGAGCTTGGGATACACAACAGGTTCTCGGCCAGTTTGGCCTATGAGATCTTAAAGATAGATAGATAGATAGATAGATAGATAGATAGATAGATAGGTGGGGTTGGGTGGGTGGATAGATGGATGGATGGATGGATGGATGGATGGGTGGGTGGATGGATGGATGGATGGATGGGTGGGTGGATGGATGGATAGACAGACAGACATACATACATACAGACAGACAGATAGACAGACAGACGGGTGGGTGGTTGGTTGGGTGGGTGGGTGGATGGATGGATGAAAAAAGTAGCCTGGCATGGTGATGCACTAAGGAGGCAGAAGCAGACAGATTTCTTGAGTTTGAGGCCAATCTGGTATACATATTGAGTTCTGGGACAGCCAAGACCACAGAGACTCTGTCTCAAAACAAAAAAACACCCAATAAAAATAAACTAATAAAATAAAACGTTAGTAAAACATAACCAAAGTTGTGAGCTACCCCCACTGAGTCACATTCACACAAGACTTCATAAGAGTGTAGGTATCAGCACCCACGTAAAGGAGCAGCGGCAGGGGCAGGGGCAGGGGCAGGGGCAGGGGCAGGGGCAGGGGCAGGGGTGTGCACATTTGTAAGCCCAGTGCTATGGGATGGAGAGCACTGCATCCTGAGAGCCTGCTGAACAGATAGCAGCCACCCAAGACGAGAGCCTGAGGTTCAGTGAGAAACACTACCTCCAGGGGACAGACTGATAAAACAAGATACCAGATGTCCTCCTTTGTCCTCTACAAGAGCAGGCACACAGTACACATACACACACACGCACACACACACATACACACATACATACACACACATACACACACACATACACACACAGCCCCCCAACACACACACACACACACACACATACATACCTCCCGCACACATATACATACACACCCACACATGCATACCCCTCCCACACACACATACATACCCCCAAACACACATATATACCCCCCCACATACATAGTCCCACACACACAAATAAATAAATTAAATAAATAAATAAATACTTCTTTTCTCCCCTCCCTGCACCTTTTTTCTTCTTTTGTTTTTTTTTTTTTTGTGGGTTTTTTGTTTGTTTGTTTGTTTTGTTTGCTTGTTTTTTGCTTTTTTTGTTTTGTTTTTTTGTTTACACTGGGACTCAGTATATAGCCTTGGCTAGCCTCAAACTATCTGTGTAGACAAGGCTGGCCTTAAAGTCAGAGAGATCTGCCTGCCTCTGTCTCCTGCATTGTAGGGTTAAAGGTGTACTCAATGACACCTGGCTGTGTTTTCTCTTTTTCTTTCTTTTTTTTAATGTTTGTTTTAAATTTTAGCATTTGTGGGTGTGCCTGAGTGTGTGCATGTGCTCATGTAAGCAGAAACCTATGGGGGTCAGAAGAAAGGCCAGATTCCCTCCAACTGGAGACAGAGACCACTGTGAGCTGCCAGGTGGGTACTAACATCTGCACCCAGGTCCTCTGGATAAATAGCATGCGTTCTTAACTACGGAACCATCTCTCTAGACCCCATAGTCACACACAAACACACACACACACACACAACATAACAATAATAAAGAAAGAAAAAAGGATAATCTGATTTTGAGAGAAAGGCATAAGAAGGGTTGGAGGGAAGGTGAATGATATTTTAATTTAATTTAAAAAATGGAAACAACAACAAATGATTGTCTGCTTGTAGAATGTAGCACTAGATAACTGGGGTGGGCCTGGGAAGATATTTTCCTGTCATCTTTTAGAGTTTTAAAGCAAGCAAATATAACTCCTATTCAAAATAAATAAAAAATAATTTTTATTTTATTTATTTGTTTGTGGTATTTTGAGGCAGGGTCTTTCTACATAACCTTGGCTGTTCTGAAACACACTATGTAGACCAGGCTGGCCTTGAACTCATGGAGACCTGCTATGATTCTCCTATATGAGCCTCCCAAGTGCTATGATTATAGCCAAGAGCCACCATACCCTAACTGTGATCAGAAGTGTAAATAAAATCATGCAGATCAAACAGATCAGAACTTTCCAGTCCTATCTCCTTGTCTGCTGGATAATGTAAAGGGTCCCCTAGCCTCAGCTGTCTAATTGAAAATGTGGGGTTAACACTAGCTACAAGACGCTTTGAGAATTAAGACCAGCTAAACAAAGTGCCATGGACAGAGTGAACTCACAAGCTGGCTTTCCCTTCTCTGAGTCTTGGGTCATCCTGCTTTCATGAGGGACACTTCACTGCCTGTGCTTACACACCACTCTCTCTGTCTTGCCTGTTCTGTTCCTTCTTTCCCTTCAGGGTTGCTCATGCTGGACAAGTACACTGCCAAGTTACACCCTTATCCCTTAGGGCATCCTGGAGACAGTCTGTGTAGCCCGCACTGGCATCAGATTTGCAATGCCCCTGCCTCCGTTTCCAAGTGCTAGGATTACAGGCATGTGCCCCTGCTCAGTGTTCAATGGAACTGTTTTGATGTTACACATGGTAATGCACACCTATAACCCCAGCTCTCAGGAGGCTGAGTTAAGATGACCAAAGGTACAGGACCAAGGTAGGCTTAAGCAGTGAAATGGCGTTCAAACAACAGAACCTTCTTTATTAAGCCAGGTGTGCTGGCACTTGCCTTTATTCCAAGCACTGAGGGGGCAGAGACAAGCAGAGCTCTGTGAGTTTGAAGCCAGCCTGGTCTACAGAGCAAGTTCCAGGACAGCCAGGGATATACCCTGTCTCAAAAAACAAAATTAAAAATAAACTGTTTTGAAATGAAACTCTTGGCCCAGTGCAGTGGCACAGGCCTTTAACTCCGGACTCAGGATGTTCTCTGTGAATTAAAGGCTAGCCTGTTCTAAACATGGAATTCTAGGACAGCCAGGGCAACAAAGAGAGAATCTTTCTAAAAACAAAACAAAAATTTAATAATAATAGAAACAATGGCAATTGTTATCAACTTCATCAGAGACAGGGCACTCAAAAAAAAAAAAAAAAAAAAACAAACAAACAAAAAAAAAAAACGGAAACCCACACATGAACAGGTGGTTTTGGTACCTTCCCTCATGAAACTTAAGAAACAGGCCTAAAATCACCTACCCTTTATCCTACTTGCAGACAAACTAAGACTTAATAAATTAAATGAAGAGCTAGGGAGGCGGCTACTGTGGTTCTGCATTTGAATGGTATGTGGGAGGCTGGAAAAAAAGATGTAAAAACTGACAAGAGTGGTAGTTGGAATGCTGGCCCAAGGAAGGGCACTAGTGGGGGGTATGGCCTTGGAGGAGGTGTGGCCTTGTTGGAGGAGGTGCGGTCTTGTTAGAGGAGGTGTGGCCTTGTTGGAGGAGGTGCGGTCTTGTTAGAGGAGGTGTGGCCTTGTTGGAGGAGGTGCGGTCTTGTTAGAGGAGGTGTGGCCTTGTTGGAGGAGGTGAGGTCTTGTTGGAGAAGGTGTGCATTGTTGGAGGAGGTGTGCATTGTTGGAGGAGGTGCGGTCTTGGAGGAGGTGTGGTCTTGTTGGAGGAGGTGCGGTTTTGTTGGAGGAGGTGTGGCCTTTTTGGAGGAGGTGAGGTTTTGTTGGAGGAGGTGTGGCCTTGTTGAAGGAGGTGTGGCCTTGCTGGAGGAGGTGTGGCCTTGTTGGAGGAGGTGTGGTCTTGTTGGAGGAGGTGCGGTCTTGTTGGAGGAGGTGTGGTCTTGTTGGAGGAGGTGTGGTTTTGTTGAAGGAGGTGTGGTTTTGTTGGAGGAGGTGTGGTTTTGTTGAAGGAGGTGTGGCCTTGTTGGAGGAGGTGTGTCACTGTGGGGTGGGTTTGATGATCCTTCTCCTTACTGCCTATGAGACCTTCAGAGCATGATGTAAAACTCTCAGCTCCTCCAGCACCATGCCTTCCTGGACGATGCTTGCGCTTTCTACCTACCACGATGATAATGAATGGAACCTCAGAACCAGTAAGCCAGACCCAATTAAATGTTGTCCTTTACGAGAGCTGCCTTGGTCATGGTGTCTCTTCACAGCCATGGAAACCCAAACTAAGACAACAAAGCAGAAACTATGCACTGCAGCTGTGCAGACCAGCCGGGATGATTGACAGCTCCTGATTAGAAACAGCGCTTCTCCATTGTTCCGCAGCCAGTGTCAACCAGAGCCAGACCTTCTGGAAATTACAGAGCCCTCTGGTATCACAGCACACTCTGGAAGCCCACTGGCATTAGCCCAACAGTTCCATAGGTTCTTGAACCTCACCCTCTCCAAGCTTTCATTCTTTAGGATGTTGTCCTTGCCTGGCCTACGCGTGGATTCTTCTGCAAGTGTCACATTGGGAAGGCAGGATGGAGGTAATGAGAAAATATCGTGTCCCCTAAACCACAAGCATTGGTACTGCTGTGTAGGAATCTCCAAGGATGGGGTGTCTCGGTGAGGTGTGATGTATAGACGGTACTGGGGACCGGCTTCAGGGAAGGATGTAAAGAATTATATAGCGGGTAAGGATTATTGCTGATCTCGCTGACCCTTACCTATAATCCCAGGACCTAGAAAGATGAGGCAATTGGGTTTCACAGTGGTCACCAACAGCTAGACTTATACTGGCAAGATCCTATGTCCAAAACAAACACGCCAACTTGGGGATGTAGTTCAGTGACAGAACTGTTACTTACCTAATTAGCATGCACAAGGCCCTGCATTCCCCTGAAAAATTTCATTTTTATATCGGATTTACATAATTTTTATATTAAATTGTTTAAATTAAATTAAAATGTAGGCTATTTACTATTTATTCCTTTTGTGTAAATGGTAGGGTGGAGGTCAGAGGACTATTTTTGGGAGTCGTTTTCCTTCTCCTACCATCTGGGTCCCAGGGATCAAACTCAGGTCATTCATTGGCCTTGGCACCAAGCCACGATAGCTACCACACCGGCTGGTTTTTATGTCAACTTGACACAGCTATAGTCATTTGGGAAGAAGAAACCTCAGCTGAGAAAATGACCCTGACGATTGGCCTGTGGACAAGCGTGGGGGCCATTTTCTACGCTGGTGATTGATGTGGGAGGGTGCATTCCATCAGGGCCCAATGGTAACATCCCCGGGCTGCTCTCCTGGATGCTTGAAGGAAGTAGGCCGCATAAGCAACAAACAGGGCTCTTCCAGGACCCCTGCTTCAGCTCCTGCCTCAAGGTTCCTGCCTCAGGGAGCTGCCCTGACTACCTTCTCTGACCGGCTGTGATGTGCAAGAAAATAAGCCAGCCAGGCAGTGGTGGTGCACGCCTTTAATCCCAGCACTTGGGAAACAGAGGCGAGTGTATCTGTGAATGACAGCCAGGGCTGCACAGAAAAACCCTGTCTTGAAAAACAAACAAAAACAAACTAAACCCTTTCCTCCCTAGACTGCTTTTAGTTGTGGTGTTTTGTCATGGCACTAGAATCCTAGCTCTTTAGACATTCACTGAGCCATCTCACCAGCACAATAATTCTTTTTTTTTCAGAGCTGAGGACCTAACCCAGGGCCTTGCGCTTGCTCGGCAAGCGCTCTAGCACTGAGCTAAATCCCCAAGACGACGATGACGATAATCACCTGGGACCTTAGAAAGAAGACATACAGCTGAAGGGCCCTGGGCTTCTAGCATTGTGTCCTGATTGTTGCCTATTTTCCTCCCTTCATCCTTTCAATCCAGGTAACTAGCACCTATCACCTAGCATATACTGTGTTTGAGGCAGTGACTTCCTAAATTCACATCCACACTTAAAAACGGAAAGAGGCCTCAGTAGCTAAGAGTCCTTGCTGCTTTTGCCCTTTAAGTTCCAGGATGTACAGGGTGGCTCAAAACCATCTATAACTCCAGCTCCAGGGGCTCTCATACCCTCTTCTGATCCCCCAGACACCAAGCATGTATATGGTACATACCTCCCGTGAGTGTGTGTGTGTGTATGTGTGTATGCATATATATATATATACACATATAAATATTCATATATATCAGGCAAAATATTCAGATGCTAAAAGAAAAATGAATATATCTTTTTAAAAAAAGAAGCTGGGTGCTGGGGGTATAGCTTAGTGCTAAGAGTGCTGCCTTAGCATGTATGTTATAAACCAGGTATTGTGGTGCAACCCCCCATTTTCTGCTTGGAGAATTGGAGGTAGGGAGAACGGAAATGCAAGGTCACTCTCATTGTGAGTTCAAGCCCAGCCTGAGTTACACGGAACCTTGTCTAAAAGCAAATGAAACCTGCGTTTGGGCTAAGGGCGTTGCTTAGTATCGTGAGACCTGGGCTTTGAGCCTCAGGAGAAACAAACAAAAGCAAAATTTAAAAGTGTGCCTTATCTGCAGGCTTCTACCTAAACATAAGCATGTAGCCTTTCTTATATAAGGGAATAAAACAATGTATGACTAACTTGTGGAGCTGTCTACTTGATATGGTAGATGACCCTAAAGTCAGAGGTGACACTGTCTCTTGTTCCCTCCCTCAGCCCTTCCTGAGACAGTTTCGTGCAGCCCAGGCTAGCCTCTGATTCTCTAGAGAGCTGAGAATTACTGTGAGTGCCTGATTCCTCTGACTCCCATTCCCAGGTACTAGGGTTATAGGTGCAAGCCACCATTCCTGGATCTCAGCTCTTGATCTTTTATTATTTACTTATTTATTTTTGTTGGTTTAGGTGTTTGGGAATTTTGTCTACATGTATGTCTATGCCTCATGTGTGTACCTGGTGTCCCTGGGGCCTGAAGAGACTCCTTTGGAAATAAAGTAATATAAATGGTTACTAGACCCCAAATCTGGGTCGTCTGGAAAAGCAACCAATGCTTAACCTCTTAGCCATCTCTCTAGCCCTTCCTCATTTTGTTTGTTTGTTTGTTTATTTTGCTTTTCATTTTGAAAAAATGTCTCACTAAGTCGCCCAGGCTGGCTTTGAAGTTTTGATCACCCTGCCTTCCAATTACCTGAGATTCCCAACCAGTAGAGAACCAAGTGCTGGCTCAGGTAGGCATCATAATACATAATGAATGAACCTTACTCGAGTTATCGGATTTAATGTAGACGCTGTGATTTAGTGGAAGCAGTCTACTAAAATCCCCACTGGACTGACGGACTTAACTCTGTAAGGTCACGGTACTGCTGACTGTTAAAGGGAGGGTTTTAAGAATGCCTCTGAATTCAGAGCTCTTTCCAACTCAAAGGGGACTGTGATCTTTGGCTAGCAGTCACCTTTTTCAGGCACTATGCCCAGGGATGGGGCTGTAAGCTTGACTCTGACTCTTCTCTTATTCCCTTTTCCCACAGCACTCCCATCGCCCTCTCATTCAGAGGACACAAAGACTGCACAGGACTGCACAAAGAACCCATACACAAGATAAGTAGAGGCCATTCTGTGGGTAAGGTAGGGATGAGAACTTGCTCCCTGTGTGTGTTTTCCTAGGCTGACTGACCAGATGAATCATCAAGGTTTGTCCCGTTACTGGCATCTTAACTCACTTCTCCCCCTTTGGGTGGGCGATCATGTCGCCAGCCACAATGGTGTTTGTCCTGCACCACTTTACCTCCTCGCAGCAAAGCGTGGCCTTGAGTTGGCAGCACTGGGGGGAGGGGGGCGGGAAGTTGGAGAGGGGGTGGTGAGCCTGCAGCTCCCAGTGGCTAGCTGTTGGCTTTCCCAGCTGACTCAGCTTGCCACCACCCTCCTCAGCCACCCGCCTGCACACAGCCTTCAGCCTCTTAACTTTCCATTTCGAGGCCTCTCGCTGCTGGCTCCTGGGGAGGGAGCGCCCCTCCTGCTGCCCGGAGCGTCTGTCTGCAGCCGGGGCTGCCAGGGCACCGTGCCCGCTGCCTGGCGGGCCTTGTCTCAGGACAATTACGATCTACTGTCACGGAGTTCGGAATATAGGTCAAGGTGCTCTCGGAAGGGCCCAGGGGAGGATCACCTGACCCGGAGGTGTGGTGACTCAGCGGGAAGGATGGGGAGGGAGGGCCAGCAGGATAAAGAGTAGGTCAAGTTGCCAGTCTGGCTGATTGTCAGCAAAGGAGGAAGAAGCAGCTGGAGACCATAGGACAGATAAGATGACCTGTGGTGACCTATCCGAGGTGGCAACCAAATCCTCTCCAGAGCAGCTGTCAGCCCACGAGCAGCTAAAACTACCCGCCTCCCACTGTCTCTGCGGCTGTGAACACCTCATTAGCCACCTCCCTGCCAGAGTGAGAAACCAAATTAACATCCAGAATCAATCCAGACTCTATCCACCCAGACCTCAAGAGAAACCAAGACCACTGGCATATCACACAGAGGCAGCCGCCCCTAACAGAGGCAATCTGATTGTGCCCCCTCCGCCCCGATTCTGAATATAAAAACCACTAACCCATTTTATTGTAGACGTCCACCTGGCAGGAGCCTTCTTTCCGGGGAGAAGCAGCAGCTGCTTGCTCGGTCCCAGCCTCACTTCCTCTGGCTCCAGCTGCTGGTTCCTACCCGCCAAGCGGGGAGTTTCCTCATTCTTGGGGCTCTGGCTAGCTGAGCTGGCTACCCCTTTACCTCCCACCCCCAGCCGCTGCTCACCACCCTCTTCGGGTAGCGCTGCCGGGACTCCGGGGTTCCATGAGTCACAGGCAGGCTGGAGACAGACAGCAGGCTTCCTTTATTAAATCAGCCTCCTGCCCTGCACACCACAGAGGGAAGCTATAATTACTTGTTTGGCCCAGCTTTGAGAACTGAGCCACAGACTGTTTCACTGGGAGGGAAGTTACTGAGTCCTGCATCTATCTGGTGCGCCACCGCCCCCTCGGCAATAAGCACAACTGCCAGGGGTTAAGGACCTGTTACACAAATATCAGATGTTTTGTGTTTGTAATGGGTGCCTTGAGCCGGGACACCCAAGGCTCATCCAGCCAGCTCTCTGCAAGCTGCCAGGAGTTTTTTTGTTTAGAAAACAAAGGCGTTCTGCTTGCAGGCCGCCCACTGTCGCTTTATAAGAGATAAAGCAAAAGACGGTAGAGCATTGCTTTGGGTGTCAAAGTTATGACTGTTTGATCTTTTAGGAAAATCTCAAGCATCTCAGCCTCTTCACCAATCTAAAGGGATGTTTGAAATAGGAAAAACCTAGTTGACTACTTAAAAAAAAAAGCATAAAATTCAAATACTAGAGCAAACTTCATGAATTGTTTGGTTTCCCATTCATTTCATTCATTCATTCACTCTCGGATTTCAGTCACTCCGCAAACATTTTGGGGCAGCCTGTGTGACAGGCATCATAAATACATAGGGTTAGTAAGT